>NW_026872870.1:0-13724 GCF_032173495.1 Musca vetustissima
AGTCAAACAATTTATTATATCCGAAATTGATTTCGGATACAAACTATATATTTTCTGAAAGCCCAAGGAGTGATCTTTCAATCGCGGGTACTCGCTTAGTCCCAGGTTTTGGAATTTCGGGACAGTGGGCCTAATAGTTGGACCATATCAATTACCAGAGCTACGGTTAAATTGTACAATTTTAAAAAAAGTCGAAAAATTTATTATATCCGAAATTGATTTCGGATATAAACTATATATATTCTGAAAGCCCATGGACTGACCTTTCCATCGTGGGTATTCGCTTAGTCCCAGGTTTTGAAATTTTCGGACAGTGGGCCTAACAGTTGGACCATATCAGATATCAAAAAATTTACAATTTAAATAAAGTCAAACAATTTATTATATCCGAAATTGATTTCGGATACAAACTATATATTTTCTGAAAGCCCAAGGAGTGATCTTTCAATCGCGGGTACTCGCTTAGTCCCAGGTTTTGGAATTTCGGGACAGTGGGCCTAATAGTTGGACCATATCAATTACCAGAGCTACGGTTAAATTGTACAATTTTAAAAAAAGTCGAAAAATTTATTATATCCGAAATTGATTTCGGATATAAACTATATATATTCTGAAAGCCCATGGACTGACCTTTCCATCGTGGGTATTCGCTTAGTCCCAGGTTTTGAAATTTTCGGACAGTGGGCCTAACAGTTGGACCATATCAGATATCAAAAAATTTACAATTTAAATAAAGTCAAACAATTTATTATATCCGAAATTGATTTCGGATACAAACTATATATTTTCTGAAAGCCCAAGGAGTGATCTTTCAATCGCGGGTACTCGCTTAGTCCCAGGTTTTGGAATTTCGGGACAGTGGGCCTAATAGTTGGACCATATCAATTACCAGAGCTACGGTTAAATTGTACAATTTTAAAAAAAGTCGAAAAATTTATTATATCCGAAATTGATTTCGGATATAAACTATATATATTCTGAAAGCCCATGGACTGACCTTTCCATCGTGGGTATTCGCTTAGTCCCAGGTTTTGAAATTTTCGGACAGTGGGCCTAACAGTTGGACCATATCAGACATCAAAATATTTACAATTTAAATAAAGTCAAACAATTTATTATATCCGAAATTGATTTCGGATACAAACTATATATTTTCTGAAAGCCCAAGGAGTGATCTTTCAATCGCGGGTACTCGCTTAGTCCCAGGTTTTGGAATTTCGGGACAGTGGGCCTAATAGTTGGACCATATCAATTACCAGAGCTACGGTTAAATTGTACAATTTTAAAAAAAGTCGAAAAATTTATTATATCCGAAATTGATTTCGGATATAAACTATATATATTCTGAAAGCCCATGGACTGACCTTTCCATCGTGGGTATTCGCTTAGTCCCAGGTTTTGAAATTTTCGGACAGTGGGCCTAACAGTTGGACCATATCAGATATCAAAAAATTTACAATTTAAATAAAGTCAAACAATTTATTATATCCGAAATTGATTTCGGATACAAACTATATATTTTCTGAAAGCCCAAGGAGTGATCTTTCAATCGCGGGTACTCGCTTAGTCCCAGGTTTTGGAATTTCGGGACAGTGGGCCTAATAGTTGGACCATATCAATTACCAGAGCTACGGTTAAATTGTACAATTTTAAAAAAAGTCGAAAAATTTATTATATCCGAAATTGATTTCGGATATAAACTATATATATTCTGAAAGCCCATGGACTGACCTTTCCATCGTGGGTATTCGCTTAGTCCCAGGTTTTGAAATTTTCGGACAGTGGGCCTAACAGTTGGACCATATCAGATATCAAAAAATTTACAATTTAAATAAAGTCAAACAATTTATTATATCCGAAATTGATTTCGGATACAAACTATATATTTTCTGAAAGCCCAAGGAGTGATCTTTCAATCGCGGGTACTCGCTTAGTCCCAGGTTTTGGAATTTCGGGACAGTGGGCCTAATAGTTGGACCATATCAATTACCAGAGCTACGGTTAAATTGTACAATTTTAAAAAAAGTCGAAAAATTTATTATATCCGAAATTGATTTCGGATATAAACTATATATATTCTGAAAGCCCATGGACTGACCTTTCCATCGTGGGTATTCGCTTAGTCCCAGGTTTTGAAATTTTCGGACAGTGGGCCTAACAGTTGGACCATATCAGATATCAAAAAATTTACAATTTAAATAAAGTCAAACAATTTATTATATCCGAAATTGATTTCGGATACAAACTATATATTTTCTGAAAGCCCAAGGAGTGATCTTTCAATCGCGGGTACTCGCTTAGTCCCAGGTTTTGGAATTTCGGGACAGTGGGCCTAATAGTTGGACCATATCAAATACCAGACCTTCGGTTAAATTGTACAATTTTAAAAAAAGTCGAAAAATTTATTATATCCGAAATTGATTTCGGATATAAACTATATATATTCTGAAAGTACACTGACCTTTCCATCGTGGGTATTCGCTTAGTCCCAGGTTTTGAAATTTTCGGACAGTGGGCCTAACACTTGGACCATATCAATTACCAGAAAATTTACAATTTAAATAAAGTCAAACAATTTATTATATCCGAAATTGATTTCGGATACAAACTATATATTTTCTGAAAGCCCAAGGAGTGATCTTTCAATCGCGGGTACTCGCTTAGTCCCAGGTTTTGGAATTTCGGGACAGTGGGCCTAATAGTTGGACCATATCAATTACCAGAGCTACTGTTAAATTGTACAATTTTAAAAAAAGTCGAAAAATTTATTATATCCGAAATTGATTTCGGATATAAACTATATATATTCTGAAAGCCCATGGACTGACCTTTCCATCGTGGGTATTCGCTTAGTCCCAGGTTTTGAAATTTTCGGACAGTGGGCCTAACAGTTGGACCATATCAGATATCAAAAAATTTACAATTTAAATAAAGTCAAACAATTTATTATATCCGAAATTGATTTCGGATACAAACTATATATTTTCTGAAAGCCCAAGGAGTGATCTTTCAATCGCGGGTACTCGCTTAGTCCCAGGTTTTGGAATTTCGGGACAGTGGGCCTAATAGTTGGACCATATCAAATACCAGACCTTCGGTTAAATTGTACAATTTTAAAAAAAGTCGAAAAATTTATTATATCCGAAATTGATTTCGGATATAAACTATATATATTCTGAAAGTACATGGACTGACCTTTCCATCGTGGGTATTCGCTTAGTCCCAGGTTTTGAAATTTTCGGACAGTGGGCCTAACACTTGGACCATATCAATTACCAGAAAATTTACAATTTAAATAAAGTCAAACAATTTATTATATCCGAAATTGATTTCGGATACAAACTATATATTTTCTGAAAGCCCAAGGAGTGATCTTTCAATCGCGGGTACTCGCTTAGTCCCAGGTTTTGGAATTTCGGGACAGTGGGCCTAATAGTTGGACCATATCAATTACCAGAGCTACTGTTAAATTGTACAATTTTAAAAAAAGTCGAAAAATTTATTATATCCGAAATTGATTTCGGATATAAACTATATATATTCTGAAAGCCCATGGACTGACCTTTCCATCGTGGGTATTCGCTTAGTCCCAGGTTTTGAAATTTTCGGACAGTGGGCCTAACAGTTGGACCATATCAGATATCAAAAAATTTACAATTTAAATAAAGTCAAACAATTTATTATATCCGAAATTGATTTCGGATACAAACTATATATTTTCTGAAAGCCCAAGGAGTGATCTTTCAATTAGTCCCAGGTTTTGGAATTTACTCGCTTAGTCCCAGGTTTTGGAATTTCGGGACAGTGGGCCTAATAGTTGGACCATATCAATTACCAGAGCTACGGTTAAATTGTACAATTTTAAAAAAAGTCGAAAAATTTATTATATCCGAAATTGATTTCGGATATAAACTATATATATTCTGAAAGCCCATGGACTGACCTTTCCATCGTGGGTATTCGCTTAGTCCCAGGTTTTGAAATTTTCGGACAGTGGGCCTAACAGTTGGACCATATCAGATATCAAAAAATTTACAATTTAAATAAAGTCAAACAATTTATTATATCCGAAATTGATTTCGGATACAAACTATATATTTTCTGAAAGCCCAAGGAGTGATCTTTCAATCGCGGGTACTCGCTTAGTCCCAGGTTTTGGAATTTCGGGACAGTGGGCCTAATAGTTGGACCATATCAATTACCAGAGCTACGGTTAAATTGTACAATTTTAAAAAAAGTCGAAAAATTTATTATATCCGAAATTGATTTCGGATATAAACTATATATATTCTGAAAGTACATGGACTGACCTTTCCATCGTGGGTATTCGCTTAGTCCCAGGTTTTGAAATTTTCGGACAGTGGGCCTAACAGTTGGACCATATCAGATATCAAAAAATTTACAATTTAAATAAAGTCAAACAATTTATTATATCCGAAATTGATTTCGGATACAAACTATATATTTTCTGAAAGCCCAAGGAGTGATCTTTCAATCGCGGGTACTCGCTTAGTCCCAGGTTTTGGAATTTCGGGACAGTGGGCCTAATAGTTGGACCATATCAATTACCAGAGCTACGGTTAAATTGTACAATTTTAAAAAAAGTCGAAAAATTTATTATATCCGAAATTGATTTCGGATATAAACTATATATATTCTGAAAGCCCATGGACTGACCTTTCCATCGTGGGTATTCGCTTAGTCCCAGGTTTTGAAATTTTCGGACAGTGGGCCTAACAGTTGGACCATATCAGATATCAAAAAATTTACAATTTAAATAAAGTCAAACAATTTATTATATCCGAAATTGATTTCGGATACAAACTATATATTTTCTGAAAGCCCAAGGAGTGATCTTTCAATCGCGGGTACTCGCTTAGTCCCAGGTTTTGGAATTTCGGGACAGTGGGCCTAATAGTTGGACCATATCAAATACCAGACCTTCGGTTAAATTGTACAATTTTAAAAAAAGTCGAAAAATTTATTATATCCGAAATTGATTTCGGATATAAACTATATATATTCTGAAAGTACATGGACTGACCTTTCCATCGTGGGTATTCGCTTAGTCCCAGGTTTTGAAATTTTCGGACAGTGGGCCTAACACTTGGACCATATCAATTACCAGAAAATTTACAATTTAAATAAAGTCAAACAATTTATTATATCCGAAATTGATTTCGGATACAAACTATATATTTTCTGAAAGCCCAAGGAGTGATCTTTCAATCGCGGGTACTCGCTTAGTCCCAGGTTTTGGAATTTCGGGACAGTGGGCCTAATAGTTGGACCATATCAAATACCAGACCTTCGGTTAAATTGTACAATTTTAAAAAAAGTCGAAAAATTTATTATATATCCGAAATTGATTTCGGATATAAACTATATATATTCTGAAAGTACATGGACTGACCTTTCCATCGTGGGTATTCGCTTAGTCCCAGGTTTTGAAATTTTCGGACAGTGGGCCTAACACTTGGACCATATCAATTACCAGAAAATTTACAATTTAAATAAAGTCAAACAATTTATTATATCCGAAATTGATTTCGGATACAAACTATATATTTTCTGAAAGCCCAAGGAGTGATCTTTCAATCGCGGGTACTCGCTTAGTCCCAGGTTTTGGAATTTCGGGACAGTGGGCCTAATAGTTGGACCATATCAATTACCAGAGCTACTGTTAAATTGTACAATTTTAAAAAAAGTCGAAAAATTTATTATATCCGAAATTGATTTCGGATATAAACTATATATATTCTGAAAGCCCATGGACTGACCTTTCCATCGTGGGTATTCGCTTAGTCCCAGGTTTTGAAATTTTCGGACAGTGGGCCTAACAGTTGGACCATATCAGATATCAAAAAATTTACAATTTAAATAAAGTCAAACAATTTATTATATCCGAAATTGGTTTCGGATACAAACTATATATTTTCTGAAAGCCCAAGGAGTGATCTTCCAATCGCGGGTACTCGCTTAGTCCCAGGTTTTGGAATTTCGGGACAGTGGGCCTAATATATATCAAATACCAGACCTTCTGTACAATTTTAAAAAAAGCGAAATTGATTTCCTATATATATTCTGAAAGTACATGGACTGACCTTTCCATCGTGGGTATTCGCTTAGTCCCAGGTTTTGAAATTTTAACACTTGGACCATATCAATTACCAGTGGGCAAACAATTTATTAAAGATTTTACAAACTATATATTTTCTGAAAGCCCAAGGATGATCTTTCAATATCCCAGGTTTTGGAATTTCGGGACAAATTTACATATCAATTACCAAGCTACTGTTAAATTGTCAATTTTAAAAAAAAATTTATTATATCCGAAATTGATTTCGGATATAAACTATATATATTCTGAAAGCCCATGGACTGACCTTTCCATCGTGGGTATTCGCTTAGTCCCAGGTTTTGAAATTTTCGGACAGTGGGCCTAATTGCAAATACCTACAGTGTTGCTGCATGTGCAGTAATTTTTATGTTTTATTGAATTGGGGTAGCACATTTGGTAATTTTGTCCTAATCCTACTTATTTTTATTAATTTTAAATAAAAATAATCGTAAAATCTATTAAATTTGATTATTTTTCAATTCTGTTAACCTTTTAAAAGAGCTCTGTTAATGGCTTAACAGAGCTCTGTTAATAACATTACAATTTAACTTTCAACAATTTATCTTCACGCTCCTGCACAAAGCTATAATACCCTGACAACATAGTTGTGTAGGGTATAAAAAGGCTTTGACGAACTTATGAACCCTTCCACAAAAATGACTACAAAATTTCTAACATGTCGGATTTGTTCTCTTACGAGGGTTCTAAAATCCAAATGACATGGAAAATGGGCCTAAAATATTTATATAAAATGTGTCGGACCCTGTATATAGAGTCCATGTCAAAATAAAAACCAATTTGCGGCCATGAAGTCGGTCTTTTTCCTTTGAGAACGCGAAATTCTAAAAAAAAAAACTATTTCATTTCAAAATTTATTGTAGGTCCGTTAATACCTCTTTAAAGTGTGGCGGGCCTGTATATGGTGGCTTCGTCAATGTATTTCCCAATGTTGAAAATTTTCTGAAATGAGGTCTTTGACTCTCCGAAAATCGGTAGATCGTCCAGGAATTTTAATATACCTATAATTGAGTGGGTACCTGGGTACCCGAATGACATAGGTTGGATAATCTCCCCTCAAACCGCTTAAAATGCCGCATGTTCTAAATAGGTACTCTTGTCACAACCTGGATCTATTTTGAAAGAAAAATATCATGACTTTACATGATACAGGACCTGAAACCCCTCTCACATATTTTTTGAACCGGGAGATCCTCCGCCAAAAATGTGTCTTGTTCTTCATTGGGACTTATGTCATAATCTGGATCTATTTTGAAAGAATAACCGAATGACATATTTTGAAGGATCTCCCCTCAAACTGCCTAAAATGTTGTTTGTTGTTAATAGGTACTCGTGTAAAACCTGGATCTATTTTGAGTGTATTATATCACGACTTTACATGGTACAGTGTCCTTAGAAGATATCTAGTGTACTCCAGACCTCTTGTATTCGATGAAGATCTCTACAATCCGAGAAAGGCCTCTCCTATTATAAAATGTCTTTTCTATCGATGGGATAACTCTTCTATCCATAGAAGAACGTTTATATATAGGAAAACTCCTCTGCCTACGAAGCCTTCTGATTGGTCTCATGTCTATAGAAGACTTCTGAAAAAGTTGCTGTCTATAGGTCTAAGGTCTACTTTCTTCGGTCTATAGAAGTCTTTTGAGAGTCCATGTGCTTACAGAAGAAAAAAATATTCCATTTAAAGAATAACTCTTCTGCCTGCACGAGACCAGACATACGTCTTTTTTACGGATGGGACTTTCTTCTGATGGAAGAATGATTCCGAATTACCTCCGAGAAATATCTTCTGACTATGGACAACTTGAGAAAGATCTTCCATCAATAGATAACTTAAGGAAAAAAGACTTCTGACAGATGGATGACTTCCAAATATGATCTTCTGCATATAGAATATCTGAAAAAGGATTTCTGATGAAGGAGGAAATTCGATTACGGAATGCCTTCCTTTTATAGAAGGTCTGACGAATATCTTGTGTTTATAGAGCACCTGAAGGGGTCTTCTATCTATAGTTTCTATATTACACCTGAAAAATTCCGCTGACGGAAGTATGACCCTCTAATATAGTCTTATGTATATAGAATACCTGCAAAAGGTATTCGGACGAAGGACGACTTTCGAATGTGGTAGGCCGTCCGTCTACATAAGATCCGACAAATATCTTTTGTCCATAGAACATCTGATGGAGGTCTGCAGTCTATAGAGGAGCTGACGGAAATGTATTGTCTATTTTAGACCTGAAAAACTCTTCCGACGGAAGGAGTACTTCCAAATATAGTCTTCTATATATGCACAATATCTGAAAACGGGTTTCAGGCAAAAGAGGACATCCGAATACGTTCTTTTGGCTATAGAATATTTGGAAATAATCCTTCATCATCATTAAAAAAAAAACTAAAAAAAATGTCTTCGTTTTATAAAAGACCTGAAGGTCTTCAGTCCAGAGTAGATCTGAACAAGTTTTTCTCTCTATATAGAACACTTGAAGAAGTTTTGCAGTAAAGCTATATTAGAGCTGATAAATGTGGCCTGACGAATGATGGAATGGAAGCCCTGATAAATGCAATATGTCTATAGTAGGCCCTGAGAAGTGTTTCTATCTATAGAATACACCAACTTCAGGCTCTCCGGCTTCATAAGATGTGCAGAAAGATATATAAAACCAGTGAGCGGAGCAGAATAGTCGGACGGGGCCGACCATACGATACCCTACACAACTACCACGAACTCTAACTTTCTGAGGATGTTTATTCCGAGTCTAAGTAATATTTCCTGATATTTGCCCCCTATTGTACAGCCCCCTCTTGTACAGTCCTTCTAATTACTTGTCCAGATTACCTTCACGGTGGGTGTGTTGTGATTTTCGGATTATACTCTACTCGAAAACACACAAAAAATTATGTTTTCGGTCCATTTCATCCCAAAATTTTAATCTGATCATCACCGAAAATTGTAGGCGTTGTTCTTGACCATAACTGGAACTTCATGAAAAATTTCAAAGCCATCAGCGCGATATTTCTCCCTTTAATGTGGTAATGGATTACTAAATAATATCTGAATAAGTAAGCACATGTAAATATTTAACTGTAACTCCCACATCTGAGTAGATACATCACTATATTTGGTATCAATTTAAAGGTCAACCACTCCTCTTGGATATGTTATCAACTCCTAGGGTCTACATCCTCCAGGAGTAAATATATATGCCATAGAATACAAATTTTGTCATTTTTCACACAAAAGTCAGGGTCCATTTGACCCGCTAAATATTGACCGATCTTTATCAAAACATGCACGCTTATTCTCGCGGTGTTTGGGCCATAATTGCGGCCTCTGGAGCGACCAGAAAACCCGACAAAAATTTAGTATTTGGTCCATTTCATCCCCTAAATATTAACCGATCTTTTCCAAAAACAATAGGGGTCTTCATTGGCCAGAACCCATCCTACATGCAAAATTTCGTGAAGATTGGTCCATAACTGTGGCCTGTATCGTGTTTACAAATTATAATGGACAGACGGACGGACGGACACACATGTCTAGATCGACTCAGCTAGTCGAGATATGACGATCGGTATACTTAAAGGTGGGTCTAGGACCAATATTTCGCGGCGTTACAAACATTTGGGGCTGCACAAAGCTATAATACCCTGACAACATAGTTGTGTAGGGTATAAAAATTCAAAATCGGAGCTTCTCAATTATTCGATTTAAAATTATATTCTAATATAGATTTTAATCAGCACATGGATACCCTTTTCCTGTATTCGCATTTTCCGTTCAAAAAATCGGGGTAACCGGTTCCGAAATATAAAAATAATAAAATATACGGATATTCGGAAAATTATTCTTTTTTATCATAATTCCAGGGCACACTCTAATGTGCGGCAGCGTCTCTTTAGTAATTTATTTTTAATGTTTGTTGTAACAACAATTTATATTATTAGCCATCTTGTTGATAAGCTAAATTTTACAGTTACGATCAAATTGATAGCATTAATATTATAATTTAAGATCTTTCATCCTCTACAAAACTTCTGCGGGAATAAAGGGAGAGGGCAGAAATAAATGGATATTTTTTTAACATCATATCTTACCACTCATCTGTGCTGTGATTTTATAATATTTTTATATTTTTGATAGACCATCTATGACTTTCTGATTATTGTTTAAAATATTAATTATATTCTCTTCTCAGCGATTCATATTTGTCCCATCTTTGTGGTCAGCTATAATTTTCCTCATCACTACCCCGGACGTATAAAGTGACATACGTTGTTTTTTTTTTTTTTTTTTTTTTGCTGAAAATAAATACTGTCACTCATATTACCGTTAGACTAACGCCAGAATAGCACAGCAAATCGTAAAAATGTGAATCAACTCATTGTTAACGCTCTCCGTCATAGTTCTCCTGCGAGTCGGGATGTATATGACACTCGGTTATGACTCCAATGGAACAGAATGTAATTCACTCACCGTTCACTCATATTTGTAATAATTATGAATAAGTAATCTGCCGTACATCAACACATTGCGAGGAGCAGAGACAGCAGATTACGTTAGGGGTAAATAAAGAAACACGGAGGCATTCAGCCAACAATTCCGGGGAAATTATGATAGAGGAATGGCACTCGACACGGCAGAGGGCTTAAGTGTGCTACGTTAAATAAATAATGGGATGAGGTAGCAGAGTGGAGGGTAAGTGTGACAGTTAAAGATATGGGATATGAACAAGGGTCAAGGGCTGCAGAAGGTACTCTGTCTTCCGACTATAATAGACATAAAGAAAGTATGAGACCTGAGGAAGGGTTATCATTATTTTTGGAGATGTGGAAAAGATTTCAGGGCTGAACAAGGTATTACGTCTATATGATACCTGAATATAGTCTTCTGTCTATAAAAAGGAGAATCTAAAAAAAATGGAGTCCTAAACAGATCTTCTTTATACATTATATCGAAGAAGATCTTCTGGCTTATAGAAGATCTGAACATGTTTTCAGTATTTAGAAGGCGTGAAAAATATATGCTAACTTCAAAAAAGGCCTAAATAAGATCTCTGTATAGAATATCTGGAGAAGTGTATATTTATACAGAAGACTTAAGGAAGGCATACAACAGAATATCTGAAGTAGGTATTCAGTCTAAAGAAGACTAGGTGATGATCGCCTTCCTACAGGAAATAGAAAGGGCTCGGAAGAACTGAATAATAACTTATTTCTATTGCAGGCCTACAGTAGGTTTTTAGGTCTAGGAAAGACTTGCAAAAGAGTTTCTTCTACAAGAAAATTATTAATTATTATCTGTATAGTGGGTAAAAGGGTATATTTATACAGCAGACTTGAGGAAGGCATACAACAGAAGATCTGAAGTAGTTATTCAGTCTAAAGAAGACTAGGTGATGATCGCCTTCCTACAGAAAATAGAAAGGGCTCGGAAGACCAGAATAATAACTTATTTCTATTGCAGGCCTACAGTAGGTTTTATGTCCAGGAGAGATTTGCAGAAGAGTTTCGTTTACAAATATAAAAGATCTTACAAAGATATTTTGTCAAAAAAAATACCCGACCTCGTATCTATAAAAGTTCCGAAGAAGATTTTCAAGAAAAAGTCTGCCTGTAATAAACCTAAAGAAAGTCTTCATTAGACAAAACACCTTATTTGTGTCTTCAATAAACAGTAGAACTTCTATGGATACAAATCCATCGTCAGGACTTGTATAAAGATAAGACCTGTCAGAGGCATTTATTCGAAAGATGGCCTTACGGAGGTCCTCAGTAGAGATAATTACTTACAGTTATTCTCTATAGACACAAGACATTTTAGAAATTTTCTGAAAATCTACAACTTCTGGAAGACATCTCTCATAGACAGAAGGACTATCTGAATATATTCTTTAAACTGATGGCATATAGGAATTGACGAATTATCAGAGGCTCTCAAAAATGTGAAGGATTTTCATAGGTCTTCGACATACCCTAAGACTATCTTATATATGCACAAGGACTCTCAGCAGTCATCATAGTACTAAAACCTATCACAGATATTCTATAGACAAAAGACACCTCTGGTCAATAATCGCCTATAAGAAATACAAGGACTTTCAAAAGTTTTCTACACATCTTTCAGAGGTCTTCTTTGTATAGATAAAAGACTTGTCAGAAACTAGCAATAGAGAGAAGGACTTGCAGAGCACGTCTATAAGAGGAAGGGACAAATATCAATGACAGAATATTTTATAGAGATTCTCAATTGCGTGTCAGAATAACTCTCCAGACAGACGACCTGTCAAAGTCCTTCTATAGACAAGTGTTCAATCAGAAGTCTTCAAAAGACAGAAGGGATCTTCTATGGCTAGAAGAGGTCTTCTTTGGATTGAAGAGGTATTCTATGGATGGAAGAGGTCTGGTATGCAGAATAGATGTAATCTATATATGGAGGAGATTTTGTATAGAGGATATAGATAGAAGAGGACTTATATGGATAGAAGAGGTTTTCTATGGATGGAAGACGTCTGCTACGGAGATAACAGGACTTCTATGAATAGAAGAGGTCTTCCATGGATAAAAGAAGTCTTCTATGAATAGAAGACGTCTTCTATAAACAGAAGAGGTCTTCTATGGATCGAATAGGCCTAGAATAGGCTAAAAGAGGTATTTATGGCTAGAATAGGTCTTATTCGGCTAGAAGACGTCTTCATTAGATAAAAGATGTATTCTATGGATAGTAGAGGTCTTCTATCGATGGTAGAGGTCTTCTATCAATAGTAGAGGTCTTCTATCGATAGTAGAGGTCTTCTATCGATATTAGAGGTCTTCTATGGATAGTAGAGGTCTTCTATGGATAGTAGAGGTCTTCTATGGATAGTAATGGTTTTCTAGAGACAGAATTGGTCTCTTATGGATAGAAGAGGTATTGTAGGGATAGAGATTTTCTATGGACAGAAGAGTTCTTTTATGGATAGAAAAGGTCTTCTATGGGTAGAAGAGGTATTCTATGAGTAGAAGAGGTATTCTATGGGTAGAAGAGGTATTCTATGGATAGAGATGGTCTTCTATGGGTAAAAGATGTATTCTATGGATATATGAGGTCTTTTAGGGATAGATTAGGTCTTCTATGTATAGAATAGTTATTCTACGGATAGAAGAGAATTTCTATGGATAGAAGAGTTCTTTTATGGCTAGAAGAGGTCTTATATGGCTAGAAGAGGCCTTCTATGGCTAGAAAAGGTCTTCTATGACTAAAAGAGGGTTTCTTTGGATAGAAGAGGTCTTCTATGGCTAGAAAAGGTATTCTGAAGACATCTTCTTTGGATAGAAAAGGTCATCTTTGGATAGAAGAAGTCTTCTATGGATAGAAAATGTCTCTACGGATGGAAGAGGTATGCTATGGCTAGATTAAGTCGTATATGGGGACTTCCATGGATAGAAGACGTCTTTTTACAGATACAAGATGTTTTCTGTGGATAGAAAAAGTCTTCCTTGGAGTCTAGATAAGGTCTTATGTAACTAGAACCGGACTTCTATGACTAAAAGATGTCTTATATGAAATTGTCTTCCATATAAATTTTCATATGCATTTCCA
>NW_026872871.1:0-137279 GCF_032173495.1 Musca vetustissima
ACCAAAATAAATTTTAAAAATGTTTAAATTTTCAAAATATAAAAAAAAATGTTAAAAAACAAGTTAAATAATATATTTAATAAATTATAAAAATAATAAAATTATTTTATATATAAAAAAGTTTTAACGTGGGCCGACTGTAGGGTGTACAACGATTTTCCAAAATTTTTTGTTTTTTATATTTTTTTTCGAACAAATTTACGAAAATAAATTTCAAAACAAAAAATTTAATTTTTCACAAAAAAGTTATTTTTCAAAATTTTTAGTACCAATTTAATAACCCTATTTGTCGTATACAAAGGTTTGAAGTGGGAACAGTGATATTACCATCCAACATGACCAACAACAATAATGGTTAATGCTGTTGTGTGGCTCACTCAGTGTCTGTATATTTGTTATTGTATTTTTTCTATTTTCTTTTGTGCGATAGCCTTATTTTGTTATTATTCAAACAGAATGTAGGCTTTTTGTTTGTAGAAACGCGCACTGAACTATCACTAGACACTTTTCACTGTTCTCACTATTTTTTTCTTTTATTATTCTCGTAGAGAAATATCACTTTGTACACAAATGGGTTTAGCGAGAATATTAACAACAACAATAAGCCGCGTATAGTAAGACGACCGGAGATTTTTGTTTTGTTTGTATATTTTTATGCGAAAAAAAACGAAACACTCCGAATGCACTCTCTTAAATCCAATTACGTACCTTATTGTTTTTTTATTTATGTGTAAATAATGAAATGAAGGTGAAGTTTGATGAGATGCTGTATGATGAGATGTATTGGCTGCTGGTTGAACTTCTTGGGGAAGAAGAAGACCATGTAATTAATTGTTGTAAACAACTAATTTATCCGGCTCGCTCAGGACCAAATGTTTGCGTAGCAACGTAAATAAAAAAGAGAAGAAATAAAAAACAAAATCGGTTTTAGAATTTTGTCAATATTGACTTTTGGTTTTATTGATTCCTTTGTAATATTATTGGAAATAATATTTTACCTTGTAACTAGCGTATATACTGCAAAGCGGCGCTAAAACTCGTTAGAATTTGACAGTCCTTCAAGCACAAAGCTGTACTTAAAGGTAGTAACAAATTCTAACGTAGACAAATTGTACAACCATTAGCTTAAAATAAATTGGATAGGAACCCAATGAAATATGGTTTTGAAATTAAACAGATATATTTATAATATATATCGAGCTCAGTGGGGTCATTATTTGTCTTGAAAGTTTTAATAAAATTGTTTACGAATAGGGATAAACATTTGACATAAGAATAATTCCGATTCTAAATTTTGCAATGAAAAGGAAATCCAGGAGATTAATGGTGGGGGTAAGTAGGTTCTTCTCCTGGCTTTCCTTTTCATTGCAAAACTTAAATCTATAAGCTCGACTCGAAAGAGTATAAATAATCACTTAAAAAGGTTTTTTCTGATCCTAAAGAAGCTCTACCTTACAGCACAAATATTGCTGCTTCCATTAACATGGAGAACGAGGAATCTATTTACTCTAAACTATATCCATACTCAATGGGTAGAGATGGGCAGTGGGTTAATACCCAAAGGGTAAATACCCGGTTAATTGGGTAAATACCCGGTAAATTTGGTAAATACCCATAAGTGGGTATTTATTTGGGTATTAACTATATTGAATCGGTAATACAACATCTTACACCCTATTTCCGGGTCTCTGTTATCAAATCGATTTAGAATGGATAGTTTTACGATACTTTAAAGACGTGGTAAATACCCGAGTTTTTACCCAAAAATTGGGTATAAAATCATTAACTGCCGAACCACTTAACATAGGCGCCCAAAATTTTGCATACATGCTTTTAATGTCAAAGCATGTCATAGAAATCCAAAATAGGGTCCCTGGGTCCAAGTTTTGATATAGCCCCCATATAATCGTATATCACGATTTAAGGTATTTTTTGTCTATTAGACACTTTTTAAAAACAAATTGGCTGTAATTTGGCACAGAGTGTTCTTTTTGGGTACCAAACGTTCATGCAAAAATGCATGTATGTTGGCCCACATTTACTGCCCCCATACAAAGTTACCCCTATTATGAGTATTTACCCAAAAATTGGGTATAAACTCATTAACTGCCTGACCACTTGACACAGGCGGCCAAAATTTCATGTTTCTAATGTCGAAGCAAACACAGAAATCTAAAATATGGTCCCTGGGTCCAAGTTTTGATATAGCCCCCATATATTCCTACCTCCCGATGTAAGGTATTTTTTGTGTTTTAGACACTTTTACAACCAAATTCGCTGTAATTTGGCACAGAGTGTTCTTTTTGGATGCAAAAAGTCCATACAAAATGTGGACCTACATTCATAAATGTGGACAAAAAATACCTTGAATGGGAGCTATATCAAAAATTGGACCCAGGGACCCCATTTTGGATTTCTATGCTTGCAAAATTTTGGGTGCCTATGTCAAGTGGTTCGGCAGTTAATGAGTTTATACCCAATTCTGGCATACTATTACTTGTATTGATATAAAAACCATCTGAGCCAAATTTTGGCCGCCTATGGCAGGTGGTTTGCCAGTTAATGAGTTAATACCCAATTTTTGGTAAATACTCAAAATAGGGGTACCTTTGTATGGGGGCTACCAGTAAATTTGGACCTGCATACATAAGTTTTTGTATGGACCCCAAAAGAACACTCTGTGCTAAATTACAGCAAATTTGGTTGTAAAACGTGCCTAATAAACAAAAAATACCTTAAATCGGGAGATACGGTTATATGGGGGCTATATCAAAACTTGGACCCAGGGACCCCATTTTGGATTTCTGTGTTTGCTTCGACATTAAAAACATGTATGCAAAATTTGTGGTGGTTAGGTTAATACTCAAAATAGGGGTACCTTTGTATGGGGGCTACCAGTAAATGTGGACCTACATTCATATTTTTTTCATGGACATTTGGTACCCAAAAATAACACTTTGTGCAAATTACAGCCAATTTGGTTGTAAAATGTGTCTAATAAACAAAAAACCTTAAATCGGGAGATACGGTTATATGGGGGCTATATAGAGTATCGTGAAACTATCCATTCTAAATCGATTTGATAACAGAAACCCGGAAATAGGGTGTAAGATGCTGTATTGCCGATTCAATATAGTAAACACCCAAATAAATACCCGCAAATTGGGTATTTACCCACCCCTTGGGTATTTACCCGGTAAATACCAAAAAGAGTTTTTAATTACTAACAAATTAATGTTTCGAATGCTCTTGCAAAGTGCCGAAAGTAGTGGAATGCGAGAATGATTATGTTTTTGATATCACACGATCAACAAAACAATGAGAACGATCGAACAGTGAGATTTGGTGAGATGGATATGTTGTTGGTATAATTTAATGTTAACAAACAGACGCTATAAAAACACGCGTGGAATATTAGAATATTATTGTGTTGTTTAACGAACAAACAAGGAGAGTTAATGCGATATTGGAATTGTTGGTAGGTTTGAGAATAGAAAGAAAAATAAGAAAGTAATGCACGATGAGTATCCGTATTGTTAGTGCTTTTTTACTTTTCTCACTAGTGGCTGATGAATTCAACAAGAATGCGAGGGTGTATGAGTAGCCTCTTGTGATAAATAACAAAGACACCATACACAAATGAAAGCTATAATATTCGACAGTGAGTGGACTGTATGTGATTGTGTTATTATGCACAGGTAATTGAAAGGCGACCGGTAAGCGGTGTAGGGAACAATTTAGAAAAATAGAAATTTACGTTTGGTTTATGTAATGCGAAATAACAACAATCGCGGTATGCTCAATATAAAGAAACTGAACTACGTACCTTTGAGTTTATGATGTTGTTTGTTTGGATGATGATGCAGTTTTTGATGTTTATGATTTTGATGATTATGTTTATTATGAGATGTTGTGTCTGGTGAGGGGTAACGATATTTTTCTCCTTTAAAATACGAAAAAGTGTGAGATTGTTGGTAGATTATCCGACATGGTTGGTTAAAAATGCAACAACGATGCTAATAAAGATCCGGCTCGAAAGTATCTAAATGTTGACGTGATACCGATGAGAGAGAGGAAAACAAAAAAAAAAAAAAAACTAAAAACAGAATAAAACAATTTTGTATATATATATATATATAGGGATCACATCCACGACCGTAGCACTAGAAAGACCTCCCTGCATCCGAACTGGGCGAATGTGACTTCTAGGAGAGAGAGTAGGAAAGAGCGGATACTCTCTCCTTCCAGGCGAATGTGACTCCTAGAAGAAGGACAGAGAAGATTCCCTCATTGACTCTAATGATGGGCCAATTAGTGTGAATAATAACACTGTGCAGCACTACAATTTTGAACCAATCGAGACCCCAAAATCTTGAAGCTTGTGATGGTGGAAGAAAATCCCTAGCTGTGTTTTGCATTATTAGCTAAGGTTTTTTATTTTTAAATTAATTTTTAAAATATTCGACTGGGTGTGGATTTTAGCACAATTTTCGAATAATGCGTACTTATTATTGAGTCTATATCTCGTGAACTATTCGAAATATTGCTTTTCTATCTTAATATTTTTCCTCTTAATTAGATCTAACAATTTTCTCTTGAGATAAAATCAATAAAACAACACCATCATACTGAAAATAGCACAACTGCAAACAAAATTAAAATTTCGACATACTTTTTCCATGTTTTTTCACACTTATTTTAGAAACTGCTACTGACTCGACCAAACAATATATGACAAGAAGATAGTCAATAGCAAATCAAACAACTCTTCTTAAACTTAACTTGTTGTGCTACGTTTGTGGTATTTATGTGCCTAAATGTTCAATGAAAACGCAAAAAACTAATTTATTTATTTATTCCATTCAATAATATATAAGCCTCCAAGGCCAAAAATAGTATTAACAATGACATAATGTCCTAATACCTAATAATAATACATAAATATCAAAAAAAATGCTTACTTATATAATTGGCTCCCCAGCCTTAACTATCACACAAATGAAAAATTTGCAAAGATTGACCAGAAGAGCAAACAATGTATACAAAAGAAAGGAAATAAATTCCATTACACGCAAATGAAATACGAAGCAAACAAGCCATCCAAACAAAAAATATTTCATGTGTCAGAAAATTCTACAACCTCTACTCAAGTTCATAATAGCTCAACAGCTTTAAACGAAAAGCTTTATTCGAGTGCGAGAAAATTCTAAGTTCTACCGGTAAGTAATTCCACAATCTAGCTACACGTATTAAAAAGGATTTTTCAAATGTGGAGTTGTATATCCTGGGTATGAAAATTTGCGTACTTCTCGACGACATATTAAAACAGAACACGTTATTCAATGAAATTGGTACACCATTTATAATTGTTTTACAAAAAGTACATAATACTTTGGTGGAGACGAATCTTTCAAAATCCATCCCCAGGAAGCTCAAAACATAGCTCGACACGTGTTCGCACCTCCTCAAGCAAAACACAAAGCGTACAATGCTGTTAACAACGCGCTTTAATCTTACAAAAACTCGTTCAAAAATACCAGAAAACACTTCAAGACCGTAGTTAATATTTGGCATCAACATAGCATAAGCCAATCTCTTTTTAACCCACGGTGGAAGATATATGTTTGTGGAATAAAACCTACGAATAACACCTACAACTTTCCTCTGAACAAAATCAATATGAGGTTCGAATGAAAGCTTTTCATCAATGAAGATACCTAATATTTTGAGGCAACAAGCAAACGAGATCTGAGTTTGGTCCAAAAAACTATTTAGGTCATATGTTTGACATCCAAATCTTATGGCTTGAGTCTTAAAAGGGTTTATAGTCAACGAATTTTCCATAGACCAAAGCCTTATACGAGCAAGAATACTATTAATTTCACTTTCAAAAATTGCTGGAGACATTTGATTCCTGTTGAATACAAGAAAAACGTCATCCGCAAATAAAAGAGATATGCAATTCGAATCACCACAACATTCAGCAAGACTATTTACATAGAGTACAAAAAGCAAGGGACCCAACACAGAACCTTGCGGAACACCACTCGAAAGAAATAATGAACCAGAATGCTCACCATTGTAGGAGACGAATTGTGATCTATGGCACAAGTAAGAAAGGATAAGATTGCAAGCCGATACAGAGAAGTCAAATTCATCTCTGAGTTTACTAATTAAAATAGCATCTGAAATCGAATTGAGCGCTTTGGTCAGGTCTAAAGCCACAACAACAGTATCCATATTAGAGTTCGAATTCTTTTTAACAGTATCCGCCAAGTAAAGTAACAACCCAGTAGTACTGTGTCTCTTGCGAAAAGCAAATTGACCTGTATATACTCCTGTTTACATACGACAGCATCTGGTCTTTCATAATGTGCTCACACACTTTAGACAACACAGGAAGTATAGAAATAGGCCTAAGATCATCAACACAATTAACGACATTAACTTTAGGGATTGGTACAACGCGAGCTTTTTTCCATAACAACGGAAACACTGAAGACGTAAGAACAGAGTTAACCAAATCCAAAGCACAACGCCAAAGCAACATCCTCAACATTTACACAGTTGAAAGAAAATCCACTATCATGTTCAGTGAATCCCATTGAATCTATATAGTTTGCACGTGAGTCATTATTAACAAAGGAAGCATTGAGAAGATCAACATCAAATTCACTACCAACATCATTATCACCCACAAATCCTGAACCTCTTGGAAAACGCCATAAAGCAGTCTATCCCATAGCATTAAACTTACTGCTATAATGTCTCCTACGCTCACGGCGGATGACAGATTTCGCCTTGTTACGATATCTATAATATACGTTCCAACTCTGACAACTTTTATTACGCTGATAATACCTAAATGCCATGTCACGTAAAGAACAAGCAAAGGCAATAGAATTCACTCGAAACCAATCATCACCAGCATGAATCCTTCTACGCAGGAACTGAAATAAACAACTGAGCAATAAGAGAAGATAAAATGGAACATTTCGCATCCACATCAACAACATGCATGCAGTTAAAATCAAAAGTTGACAAGCAATAATAAATTTGATCCCAATTAATATTCTTAAAATCACGATATTCAACAAACTCAAGTACCGTATTAGCCTTAATGACAAGTGACACAAAATTGAGAGAGTGGCCAGATATCGAAGGACTTATCACCTGGTCAGAAAGACGAACCATAGACAGGTCACTAAGCAATGTGAAGTCAATTAAAGAAGTCGAATTTCTTGACACATCAAAGTGAGTGGGTTTGGAGTTGTGCAAAACACACAGATTCAAACGAAAACATGCAGAACGAACAACTTATGACTTTTGAACATCAAACATGTTGCAGTTAAAATCTCCCATGATAGTTATGTTCGAATATCTCATAAACATCGGTGTGAAGATCTTCAAACACAAAAAAATCTCCAGGAGGAGGCAAATATACGACACCAAAAAGAAACCTAGCATCACCAGACAAGTATTCAACAAAAAGTGACTCACATTTACCCAAAACCGAAGATTTAAATTTAACCTTAAACTTGATACCTTTCAAGATGTAAATACCAACACAGGTCCTACGATCATTCCTAACAAACGTATACCCAGGTATATCAATAGCACGATTTGAAACCTCAGATTTAAGCCACGTTTCAGAAAGTGCTATAACACTTAAAGCTGAACCAGATAAAATGGATTTAACTTCGGCAAACTTAGTAGATTTATTTGATGGCCTGATGCTACGACAATTTAAATGACCGATATTAAATTTACTGTCACACGAAGTAAGAACAGAGTTAATATATACATTGTTTCTAATAACTGGCCCCATATTTGCATCAGAATACATCAAAAGTAAAACAGATAGTTACGGAGGGGAACCAAATATAGTAAAACATTGAAATCTTAACACCTAATTGTATAAAATTTTTAATCATATTAAAAAATATAAACTATATAACAGCTGATCACAAAACAAATCAATGAGATCATGTTAATAAAAAACAGACTACCTAAAATAATAATCTCTGGTGAAATTATTATGCCATACATTCCATGAAAAGCTAATTTCTCCCCGTCTCTGCATCTCGAAGAAGCGCTTCACACTGGGCAGTATCAAAAGTTTCATTTCTTCCATCCGATAACACCAACCAAGCCTTAAGATAGTCAGAATTCAATATCTCAAACTTCTTCACCACATTGAAGTTACGGAGTTTCTTGCAAATAAAGTTAAGATGAGACGCCGCAGAAGAATAATAGTCATTTAGATAGACACGACTATTTAATCCTTCAGCTCCACTACCCAAAACATCACACACACGAAGGTTGCGGGTTTTGAAGTATTCCTTCATCAAGCTATCACGTTTAGACACATTATTAAATTTGACCAAGATTTGTCTTCTGCGATTGATATAACATACTTGGTTTTTATCAATACTTGTGATGGGTATATTATAAATAGAACCCAACGCAATAACAGGCGCCTCTAAATCATCCAAACCAACAGACAAACCACCAATCAGAATATCTGAACGATTCAGTCTCCTATGTAGAATATTGTCCTCACCCTGCAAATTAGCGAATTTGGTCGAATTCGACACTTCCATGCGCCGGACATTATCATTGCACTCCTTAACCTCGGATCTCATATCTGCCATACAAGAGCTCACTTCATTCTTGATGTCATTCAACACAGACTTCATTAAATCTTGCTGTGTCTGGTAATTATTGACCAAGCTGTCAAGTTTTTCATCTTATCCAATCTATTAATCTTATCCAAAATGCCATCAGCATTACAGGCACCCTCATTAATTCTTGGTTCACAAGCAGCACATATATACGCAAAGGATTTCACAGTCTTTAAAACTCCCAGTTGTTTGTCATCAGTACCGGCACAGGAGGCATGGATCCAGGAACTGCAAACTTTACACTTAACACTGCCTTGGGTTTTGGTAACAGACTCTTTGCAAATGTTACATTTAATAATTTTAGCAGCAGGTATTTTAAAGCGTTTAGAAGGCAGCAACAACAGCAAGTAAAGATGGAGATTTGCAACAGAGTTAACAGCAACAATCCAACAACAGCAATACATGATGATTTACGCAATTTTCCACCGCTCAATTATTTATAAAAATTGCTATCCAGGCAAAACTTCATACAATTCAAATGAATTTTAATAAAATCAAATCAGTCACCAGAGATCTTTGTTAATAAACAAACGTAAACGGCAGTATAAACAAAACGATCAGCTGCGATAAAAAAAACACGTCTACTCAGACATAGGGTTCACTAGTTATTTGACTGCTGGCCAGTTGGACTTAGTTGATTGTTCGTGGACACCAGATGTAGTATGTCGACGCTGTAATACTTTTCCAGTTTTTCCTTCATGTACGGTCGATCCACCTCCAGTTCCTGCGTTTACCCTGCGCATATATCGCTACGAAATGTCTTTGAAAAAAACAAAGGGCCCAAACATTTTAATTTTTACTTCAATTTTGTACCTATTTATTGAAAAAAGCATAGCAATTTTAATTTCTATAAACATACAATTGGGAGTGAATTTCTTTGGTTCATTTTGATGAATTTGTGAGGCTATAACTATGTGCAGGAGTCAATCAATGAAATCGGGGTTTCAAGAAGAGTTGTTTGATTTGCTATTGACTATCTTCTTCTCATATATTGTTTGGTCGAGTCAGTAGCAGTTTCTGAAACAAGTGTGAAAAACATGAAAAAAGTATGTCGAAATTTTAATTTTGTTTGCAGTTGTGCTATTTTCAGTATGATGGCGTTGTTTTATTGATTTTATCTCAAGAGAAAATTTTTAGATCTAATTAAGAGGAAAAATATTGCTTAAGAGAGAAAAACAATATTTCGAATAGTTCACGAGATATAGACTCAATAATAAGTACGTATTATTCGAAAATTGTGCTAAAATCCACTCCCTGTCGAATATTTTAAAAATGAATTAAAAAAAAACCTTAGCTAACAATGCATAACCCAGCTAGGGATTTTCTTCCACCATCAAAAGCTTCAAGATTTTGGGGGGTCTCGATTGGTTCAAGATTTTAAAGTTGAAAAATGTGTGACTGTGTAATTGGTATGCTACGGAAGGGGTGAACAACATATCGAACATATACATTGTTTTAAACAATGTATCGAACCTAAACAGCATAATTAATGCAAATGCGTTACGGTCCGTTACTATTTCTATGGTCAGATCTAGTATGTTTGCGGGAGCAAAGGGGGGAAAAGCAAAAAGTACCACCAAAAGAAGTGAAATAAAAACACACACAGATTTGAATTAGTGATTCGTCCAATAGAATAATTGGAGCTTTTTATTTGTATATAATATT
This sequence comes from Musca vetustissima, assembly GCF_032173495.1. Lineage (NCBI taxonomy): Eukaryota > Metazoa > Arthropoda > Insecta > Diptera > Muscidae > Musca > Musca vetustissima. The sequence continues at coordinate 10,350 of NW_026872871.1, forward strand.
GTTGTAAATAATATTGTTACCTTTTTAATGCCGAGAGATCTCGGTGTTGGATGTAATCCAAACGAAAACAAAAAGAAGAATAGCAAACAACGCAAGCTGTGGTGTTGCACAGTGGCGCTTAAACAAATGTCACTCAAATGTCACTTTGTCACAAATGTCACTTTGTGATGAATATCACAAGGTTGTACACGATAGTCCGTTAAAAATTCAGAACGGAGCATAAATTAAAATACTTAAGTTTAAGTGTAAACATTGCCGCCAGCCTAAATTAACTCTAAATTACAAGATTCCACTCACTGAGTAAGCGGCGCAATGCCGCGCAATCATTAAATTTAAAAAGGAGTTTTACGGCACGGGATAGCTCGTCTGGCACATATTGAGTGCTTGACCACAGCTCGGATCCTCCTGTCCAGGCTGAGCCTCTTGAATCGCCCGCAATGTCGAATGTGGTGATTTTGTGGACAGTACTTACAACGATGCTTACCGGAATCCGTTGAGCCCGCAGTTGATTTCGGCGTCGCCACTGGTATTTTGCCGTCAAAGCGTCCTTCAGCACCACCCGGTGCAATTTCCCGCCGAGGAGTGGATGGCGCAGAGGACATCCCAGCCATGGGCTGCATCACTGCCTCAGGCTGAGTCACAGCAGCACAAGGTGCGAGGGCAGGCTCGATGCTAGTAGCTTCAGCTTCGGTACTAGTACATTTCTTCGGAGCAAGTTCCATATCCGTTATGGGAACCAAAACCACATCTTCGACATCTCTTTCCTCATCCGACATGGGGATGTCTTCCTCATAGTTAGGAAGAGTAGCGAGCATCTTGTTTTGATTTTCCATTCTACAAGAAAAAAAATAAAGATGTCGCGAAGGTGAAAGAGAAAACAAAAATCTAATTGGTCAAAGCGACCAGCTTAACCACCGGACGCCTCACAATGCCATTTTTTTTACGTCGGCGACACGAACGCGACCGTCTGTCCCGGCAAAAAACATTAATGACCCGACCTAATTTCCACGATGTTGGTGATAATTGTTCATGTCGAATTACGAAATTTCCCTTTATAGCTTTTATGAAGACTTTTTAAGTACTCTTCATTCCACCGTAAGCAGAACTGATGAGTAAGCGCTTTAAGTTTAAGAATAGCAAACAACGCAAGCTGTGGTGTTGCACAGTGGCGCTTAAACAAATGTCACTCAAATGTCACTTTGTCACAAATGTCACTTTGTGATGAATATCACAAGGTTGTACACGATAGTCCGTTAAAAATTCAGAACGGAGCATAAATTAAAATACTTAAGTTTAAGTGTAAACATTGCCGCCAGCCTAAATTAACTCTAAATTACAAGATTCCACTCACTGAGTAAGCGGCGCAATGCCGCGCAATCATTAAATTTAAAAAGGAGTTTTACGGCACGGGATAGCTCGTCTGGCACATATTGAGTGCTTGACCACAGCTCGGATCCTCCTGTCCAGGCTGAGCCTCTTGAATCGCCCGCAATGTCGAATGTGGTGATTTTGTGGACAGTACTTACAACGATGCTTACCGGAATCCGTTGAGCCCGCAGTTGATTTCGGCGTCGCCACTGGTATTTTGCCGTCAAAGCGTCCTTCAGCACCACCCGGTGCAATTTCCCGCCGAGGAGTGGATGGCGCAGAGGACATCCCAGCCATGGGCTGCATCACTGCCTCAGGCTGAGTCACAGCAGCACAAGGTGCGAGGGCAGGCTCGATGCTAGTAGCTTCAGCTTCGGTACTAGTACATTTCTTCGGAGCAAGTTCCATATCCGTTATGGGAACCAAAACCACATCTTCGACATCTCTTTCCTCATCCGACATGGGGATGTCTTCCTCATAGTTAGGAAGAGTAGCGAGCATCTTGTTTTGATTTTCCATTCTACAAGAAAAAAAATAAAGATGTTGCGAAGGTGAAAGAGAAAACAAAAATCTAATTGGTCAAAGCGACCAGCTTAACCACCGGACGCCTCACAATGCCATTTTTTTTACGTCGGCGACACGAACGCGACCGTCTGTCCCGGCAAAAAACATTAATGACCCGACCTAATTTCCACGATGTTGGTGATAATTGTTCATGTCGAATTACGAAATTTCCCTTTATAGCTTTTATGAAGACTTTTTAAGTACTCTTCATTCCACCGTAAGCAGAACTGATGAGTAAGCGCTTTAAGTTTTCTATACCGATTGGCGATATGCAAGGGAGATTCTTGTATTAACGGCTCCGGAGGGGATATAATAAGAGAACCGACCAAAAAATGACATGTAGTCAAAGCTAAATTACTATCAAGACAATCCTTCATCGGACAAATCGGTCGAGAATTTAAACAAGCTTCTTTACGAGAGAGAACCGTAGAGAACTCTTCATACGTATATTTCATGTTTACAGCGTGTTTTCGAAAATGTTTTTTAAAACTTTTCACCGCAGCTTCCCAAAGACCGCCCATATGTGGGGCCTCAGCTGGGATGAACTTCTAAGAAAGCTCTTGATACCGATATGCAGAACATATCCTATCGCGACTTTCAGGGAAATGGTCGCGTTATGGTTGTTCGTTCCGAAGGAAGAGCAGCCATAGTCTGTGTACAAGACTTTTTCTTCTCTAAAAAGCAAGGTTTACAATTACCAATAACTTTACGAATGAGTGAAGTCAATCTGGGAATCCAGTATTCACTGCGCACCAGACGCAACATTAGTTGATTTCCACCATGAATGGAAATTAAATGAATTTTTTCAACAATCAAACGAGCAAATTTGCAATGATAGGGAAGCAAAATAGGATGTCGTTCTGAGTAGGAAAGAGTAGAGTACAAAGGGATTTAAGGACAAAATCGAACTTTTTGAATATAAGGGCCTATTGTTCGATAAACAACTATATTCATCGGCATAATACGCTTTTTGAGCCAAAACAATTAGCCTTATTTTCACATTTTTTAGTTCGGAGCTCGTAGGAGCTTGTCCTTGAACGATATTTTGAGTAGTACAAGGATGTATTTTATGAAAAAAATCTAAAAATGAACGATACGACTCGTAAAGCCTTATCTAACGACGAAAAATTATCTAAAATATCAACGAAATTTTCAAAGTATGAAAAGTGACTTCTAATTGCACGAATTTCTACATCCGTATCAAGAGCGGACAAGTCGCGCAACTTCCATTCAGAACTTTTTAAACGGAGCCAATGTGGTCCGTGCCTCCAAATTTGAGAAAAAACCAATTCAGCGGGCGTAAGTCCGCGACTTCCCTAGAAGTCCTATTCCGCAACTCAAATTTAGCTGAAGATAGGACACGTATTAATTGATCTCTAAAAAGATGCGTTGTCTCTAAATTGTGGTACCCAGTTAGTACGTCGTCAACGTACATGCATTTACGCAGGATATGTGCTGCAAGAGGAAATTTGTCTTCGGTGTCATCTGCTAACTGCAACAAAGTACGGAGAGCCAGATATGGCGCACAGTTGACACCAAAAGTCACCGTCTTCAGCTCGAAATCTTGAATTGGTTTGTCGGGAGAATCCCGGAACAGAATACGCTGAAGAGATGTGTGTGAGCTGAATTTACCAGAATTTGGCAAATATCGCGTTTGCGTAATATCGCAATTGAAAACATATTTAAATACTCTCCATCTCAGAATGAGTAGAACTAAATCTAACTGAAGAGTCGGACCGACATAGAGCACATCATTCAAGCTATTACCATTTGAAGTTTTATTTGAGGCATTATAAACCACCCTTAATTTGGTAGTTTATTTCTCTGGATTTATTACTGGATGGTGTGAGAAATAGCAAACCGTAGAGTTTGCAGAAGGAACAGGTACCGATTTCATATGATCTAATTCTAAATATTCCCTCACCACGCCATCATACATTTGCTTAATATCTGGTTTTTTGAGCAGAGAAGCCTCATTACGAATGAATTGTCGTAGACAATTTGGTCTGGAATGACCAAGGTTTGGTTGGCCAAAGAATTCTGGTTTGATTGGTAGAGTGACAATATATCTACCATTGGAGTACCTTCTAGTATTTTTTTTTATAATTTTCCTCACAATATTTGTCAGCAGGAGACAAGATTGAGCGCTTTGGAACCTTTCTAGTTCCCAAAATCGAAGAAGTGTATTATTTATATTATCTTCTTCAGAATATACTACAGTAATAGAAAATACTCTAATGTTGCTAGTAGAAATGGGACCAGTAACGATCCATCCAAACACAGTATTTTGCGCAATTAAAGAACCCAAAATATTAGATTGCATTCCCTGTAAGAGAATTTTGGGATAAATATCAGCACCTAATAACATATCAACTGGTCGACAGTCAAATAATTGAGAGTCAGCCAAACATAGATTTGGCAATTTAGATGACAATTCACGACTAACCATAAATGATGGAAGATTTCCAGAAATGGTAGGAACTACCAATGCTGTAATTTCCATGAATTGTGAAGAATCTAAAGATGATGCAATACCAAACGAACACAATTTCTTAGACAATGTTGAAACAGTTTGATTAACACTAGAAATAGTGGCTTGAGTGGAAGTTATAGAAAGGACCAAACGCTGTTGTAATCTATCAGTAATAAAAAATGCTTCAGATGCAGGATCAATCAATGCACGAGCTGGATAGGTACTACCCTGATGAACAATATTCACCATAGCTGTGCCCAATAGAACCGTCCTATTTTGTGGCGTATGAAACACCTGTCTATTCACAGAACTAGATTGTTGGCCAGAAGACGTAGAAGGAAGATTCGGGTTAAAATTGGCAGTTTCTGGTAGACGACGAGCTGGAGCAGAACCTGATGGACCATGAGAGGATGGCGGAATATTACTAGCAGTGCTAGTAACTGGAAAAGCTTCCCGGTGTAGCAAGGTGCGATGTCTTCTATTACATTTAGCACAACGATGAGTGCTGCTACAATTTTTTACATCATGACCTCTGGAGAGACAATTAATGCAACAATGATGACGCTTAACAAGAGAGAATCTATCTGAAAGAGAACAATTTCTAAACTCAGGACATGATCTTAAATGATGAGATTGCGAAGGGCAAAGCACAAAAGATTTTTCAGGAGATGACCGATTGGAAGTTGTAGAACAGGTGGAACGAGAACTGGAAGCGTTCGTAAAATGTGTCCGCACTTTTTTACTATCTACTTTCTTGGAATCACCTATACCTTTGATATCTCTAAGGCATGTTAAAGTCTGAACCCTTCCCGTAAGAAAATTGTCCAGATCATTCCAAGATGACAGCGCTGATTTATTTTTGACTCTTTGTTCCCATAGTGTAACGGCAAATTTTTTAAACCTGAATTTGACTCATTTTCAAGTACTGGAAGATCGAAAAGAACTTTTAGTTGATTGTTTACCAAAAAACGTACATTATCATATGCTCCTTTCAATGCATTCCAAGCTAAATTGAAACTTTTATGCATCAATGGAAATTTAGAGACTATATCTCGAGCTTCGCCACTAGTTTTCTTATGAAGGTGGCACAATTTTTCCATTTCGCTTAAACGAGAATTGTTAATGTAGACAGCTGAGAAGAAATCCCTATCATACCTAGTTTCAACTGAAGTGAAGTCGTCTGGACACGCGTCCTTTGAGGTTTGCAAATAATTTGAACACTTATCAGATAAATTTTTCACCTTACTCCAAAGTTCTTTTGCTTTATTTCCTTGAATCTCCAGTGAATAGATATCAAGGTCTTCATCTCGTAGGTCAGAAAATTTGGCAGAGAACTTGACTAGAGCGTCAGCTGCTCGGATGAAATTAATAAAAATAGCAAAACAAACCAAAAAATTACCAAAAGTTCAAAAATTACTCAAAAAAAAAAAAAAACTATATGTGTGTGAGATTAAGGGAAAAGCACCAATTTGTGCAAATATATCCGAGATATATTTGAAAAACCTCAAATTTGTAACGATAATTCTTCAGAAATCTTCAGAATTAGCAGCAAAAATTATAAAAGTGCTAAAAACACGAAAATTTAATGGACTCTTAAGAAATTTAATGTAAAATTCAACGACAATTTTTCTCAGTGTACCGTAAATACACTAAAATTTCTCTCAGTGTAGCGAAGCGGACATAAATTTTTATAAATTTTAGAAAAATAGTGTGGAAGAATTAACAAATTTATATCAAAATACCAAAAAATTCAAATTTTCCTCAAAAATAGCAATTTTAGTTAAAAATGCCGAATGTAGGGTGCATGGACTGTAAAATGCACACGTAGCGACAACGAGTTAACAAAAAATTGCGAATAAGTTTAAATTTTTGAGGAAAAAACACAGGAAAAATATTTTATACGTATTATAAAAAATCGATAAATTTAATAAAAATAATCGATAATACCGATTGTAGGGTGTACGAAAATTATTTAGTAGCGACACGCACCGGAATCTCCAAAAAATCAAAAAATTAAAATTTATTTTTGTTTTTCATTTTTTGAAAATTATTCACAAAATAATATATTAAGTTTTCACGATTCGTGAGTCCCCTTAATATAGCGCGTGTTGTGTGTGCGTACGTGTGTATATGCCTACCAACGCAAACCAATGGTTAAGCATTAACAAGGCACTGCAGTGATGTGTGTTTGTTGTTATTTTTATGACCATTCAACGTTAGACAAATAAGTCGTTGAATTGTTATTGTATTTTTTTCTTATTTTCTTTTCTTTCTTATTTTTTTCGGAAATTACAATAACAAAACTACTATTAGTTTTGCGAATAATAAAAACACGGACCACTGCACTGCTGGTTGATGCACTTTGTTGGTATTTTTATTTTATTTTCGCGTAACGAAAAGTATGCATATAAAGCACTAGAAACATTGCGCGGCACTGTTCGAACGAACGTAGGTTAAGCGATATTTTTTGTTTTCTTTTAACAAATTGAACACTTGCTCACTAAAATGCACTCTACGTACCTGTTGTTTACTTTTGATGTTGTTTGTGATGAGGAAATGTGTGGTTATTTTCTGCGACTTTGTGATGAATATCACAAGGTTGTACACGATAGTCCGTTAAAAATTCAAAACGGAGCATAAATTAAAATACTTAAGTTTAAGTGTAAACATAGTACATAAACTCTCCATTTCATAAGAGTTCCTACAATTGCTAATACTTCTAGCTCAAAAGAATGATACTGTTTCTCAGCCGGGGTTGTCTTTCTGCTCATATATTCGACTGGATGCAATTTTTGGTCATTATCCCTTTGAAGTAATGCTGCTCCGTACCCATACATGCCGGCATCAGCATAAATCTCTATTACCCGTTTTGGGTCGGTTACCGGGTGCTTTACCTATATAAGTTGGTTAAAAGCAAATATTTTTTATTATTCAACTCATTCTACTAAATAGTATTAAAAATCATAACATTCCGAGTAGAACTTATAAAAACAAATGTATAAGTAATTTATTTCATATAGTATGATATTAAATTAAAAAATAATTGGCTCCCCAGCCATAACAAAAAAGACTAAGCTAAATAGATGCAAGTAATGACCACGATATCAACAATCATAAACACGATTTTTTAAGAAACAAGACAATCTTAGAATAAATATTGAATATTAAGTGATTCAAAATAATCAACCAAAATATGCATTAATGAATCTATAACTACCGATGCAGTTTAAAGTGGTTCATTAGTTTTTATTCGTGGTTCATTAGTTTTATTACCTGCGGAACTGGTTTATAGCAGTTCCACAAGTAAATAATTCCATATCATTGCAACAAATATTAAAAATGATTTCAAAAGAATAGTAAAATACCCTTTATTAGTGTACTTCGCGAGGAAGATATAAAGCCAAACATATTTGCTAAGAATAGAGGTACACCACTCTTAACTATCCTATAAAAGGTGAATAACAACTTACTAAAAATAAAAAGCTCTATATGTTCATGTCGTTTTATTCCACACCCAAAACGAGCAATAGAGATTGCTATTCGTCTTAATTTAATCCAGTCAGTATGTGATTCAAATGAAAGTTTGTCGCAAAAAATATACTCCGAATTTTATGACAGCTCACAAAACTGATTCGATAGTCAAGCATATGAGCATACGAACATATTGGCCTTGGTTTTAGAAGGGTCAATTAATCGACAATTATCGAAACACCATTGCCTAAAGCACATAAGACAACTATTTATTTCAAAATCTGTAGCAGATTCACTTTCATCACAAAAGTCTAAAAACATAATCTGTATATATTAGTGGTGTGCTATTTACCTCATACAAACACCCAGCAATACTATTAACGTGAAGCACCAACAACAACGGACACCATATTCCTGCGGAACACCACATTGAAGATTATCCATTATTAAAAAAGTGCGATCTACAATATAAGTAAGATCTTACAAGTTTGCAAACAATGTTGTACTGTGATTCTTACGGAATGTAAACTTACCATTATATAAATATCTGTTACTGAATAATGTTAAACCTCCCTAACATTACGGAAAGATGTGGGAGTAAGTAGAATTTACACTTTAAGTAGTTTAACTAAGGTTCAGGTTTGGAGAACTAAGGTTCTAATGGAAGACCGGTCTAGAAATAGGACTCAGGTCCTTAACGTGGATAACTTACGGAATTCGGGCTGTTTTAATAAACCAAAGATAACAATTCGGTATTCCAACTTCCATATTCAGTATTTTATTTAGAGCTGTAAATATTGTAAAGTGGGATACGTGCTGTTGAAGAAGAAGGTGCCATTTGTCATAATGCACACCAGCAACCCAAGGTGGTTGAAAAAAAGCACGGATAAAACATTTACAATTGTTGCCATATTGACATATAAAATAATGGTAAATTAATTCATGGTTGTATTTATCGAGTTACAAGATCATTAGGCAAATTCAAATATTTTCAATACAAATATCTTGACTTTAGAAATTTATTTTGTTTTATTTGTTTAAATTAATTTTAATTCTTAAATTATGATAAACTACTTTAAACAGTTACAATGTGTCAGAATTTGGTTCTTCATAAAGTGCTCACACGCTTTAGACAACACAGGAGAATTGATATCGGTCTAAGATCATCATATACAAATTTCCTTTTGGTATAGGGATAACACGACACTGGAAATATAGAATACGTTAGAATGCAAATAATTATGTCCGACAAACAATAATTAGAAATGTAAGGACAAATTAGTTTTAAGAATTCCAATGGTATTCTGTCTACACCAACTGCTTTAGATTTAATTTTACCCAGTGCCATTACAACATCATTAACATCTTCAGCTAAAAGGATTTGACATTGACCCTGGTTCAATGTCATCTATTTCAAGAAAATCAGAATTATCAACTTGAGATTCATTTGAAACAAAAGAAGAATTAACTGCATTATTATATCCAAGGCAAGATAATCTCTAAGATCATCTCATGATACTCTAAGAAAGCCCCCTGTTGATCCCATATCATTGAATTTCTTGGAGCAAAACCTCGCATAACAGACTTCGCTTTATTACGGTACACCTAAGTCTGTTTTTACACGGTAGATTGGTTCCAGAAGAAGCCGTGTAAAAAGAACCATGTAATAAAATACATTGATCTTATACATAAAGGGAATTCCCCTAAATTAGTGCTATTCACATTTGCTTTGACGAGGAAAAATTGTTTGTACGCGCTAAAGGGAAATTCACTTAAATCCTTAAACTGTCGATGGTTTCAGACTTTTTTCTTTCATAAATACTTTTATGTGATATGAACATACTTCGCAAAAATTAAATTTGACAAAAAAATTTAAGTACATAAAATTTCAAGTCGTGCTAAATGGAATAAAATCGTCTAAAAAAATTAAAAATATTCAATTTTAAAACCGTGTTATATCGAAACCGTGTAGGTGTACTTACAAAAGACTTTCCACTTTTCATATCTCTTATCGGACTGATATGAACCGAACGTAATATCACGTAGAGAACAAGCACGATTAATGGAATGGATCCTTTTTCGAACTAAAGGAACAAAACCGATAAACACCACAACAAGGATGTTAACACAGAACATTTGACAGCAATGTCGACAATATTGCGAAAATCAAGATCAAAGGTAAACTAATACGAACATAATCAATTCCAATCAATATTAAAGTAGTCCTGATATTCAATAAATTAAAACACGTTTTCTAGAGCAAATGTAAGCGGTGCAATATGAGTGAATGATCAGAAACTGATGATCAGCTTGATCTGATAGGTAAACCATAGAACTGTCACTAAAACAAAATCGAACAAAGATGTTGAACCACGAGACACATCATAGTGTGTAGGCCTATAATTATGTACGATAGGCAGATTTAAACCAAAACAAGCACTAAGAACATATGCAGCACTGCGTGGATCACACAAATTGGAATTAAAATCACCAACTACCTATATGTTGGAATAACTGTCAAAAGATCAACATGATGATCCTAAAAAAAGAGAAATCGCCAGGTGGGGGAAGATATATAACACCAAACAAATCATTAGAATCACCTGCAAAGAGTTCAACAAAAAAGGACTCACATTTGCCTAAAACAGATGATTTGAATACAATTTTATATCTCACACTACTCGAAATATATATACCAACACCTCCACCTCGAGTGTTAATCCGATCAATTCTTACTAGTCCATATCCAGTATTATTAACCACTCTATTTGAGATATCAAACTTAAGCCACGTCTCAGAAGGTGCAAGGAAGAGCCAAATGAACTCGTTCTGAACTCACAACATTTAATAGAAGTTTAGGTGGTAAGCTTATATGTATCCCCCCTTCCCTATTCAATTGTATTCGTTATGCAGTGTCGCAGTGCGTACAGCCGACTCCGATTTACTGTAATTCGCTTAACTGGAAAATATTGCATAAGTGAAATACATTTCCCGCTCCATTAAATTTTAGGTTAAACATCTCTGCTGATTGTTGCCAAACGTCGCAATCTTATGTGCCACATTATGGGAAACATATGATCAGTTTCCTTAGGTGTGTTCACACGTCCGAATAAATTGGATACATATTTAGACAAACATTTTTGTGCCGTTTTTTAGTATTTTTGAGTTGAATCGTTCGAATATCAACTAAAAATCAATTTTAATATCGTTTCATTTGGCAATATCTAACAAACATATATATATATATATATATAATATTTCATATTATATTTATATATTTATTTTAAAATAATTTTCTAGGCAATTGCTATATTCGATACATTGCCATTGTTAACTGGAATAAAATTGGAAAAAATTAATACACTGAGAGAAATTTTAGTGAAATTTCAAACTTTTTTCTAAAAACTTCTGAATTTCATATATATTATATATATATAGCATTTCCACATTAAATGAAACCTTTTACAAATTAAATGAACCCTTTTCCAAATTAAATGAAACCTTTTCCAAATTAAATGAAACCTTTTCCAATTTAAATGAAACCTTTTCCAAATTAAATGAAACCTTTTAAAAATAGAATGAAACCTTTTCCAATTGAAATGAAACCTTTTACAAATAGAATGAAACTTTTCCAAATTAAATGAAACCTTTATTCTTATCTAAGGAAATATAATATTTGCACTAATTTTAAACCAATATTTGAAAATTAAATCAAAGAATATTAATAAATATAGTTGTATGGCTATGTAATTAACATAAATATTCTTTAATTCGGTGTGATTTCATTTAATATCTTTACTACATAAAACTAAATAAATAGTAATACAAACTGGGGTATTTCTTGACATTTTAATAAATAAATAATTAAGAACAGGAATTGAATACCCGGTCCTAAATGCGAAATACATATTTGACTTAATAAATTGTTGATGATAAGGTAACTGCTTATCTTAACGAAGGGGTTCCCGACTTGCAGCTTATGGGATTTTTAAAACCATGTCCATAACGTAGTTAGAACAATCTTGCCGAGTAAGCTTTTGAATACTTCGCTCGATTACATCAACAATGTTATGTTCCATTGAAACGTCACACAGCTCAGCTCTTGGACATAATTTTATTTTTGAAAATGCATTTTCGATTGGATTTAGCATTGGAGAATAAGGCGGTAAGAATTTAAGGTTGCATCTTTTGGATTCGATCAAATTTTTTATGTCATGTCGCTTGTGTATTTGAGCGTTATTTTCCAACTCTGGATTGATTTTCTCAAAAAAAAATCTATAAATAATTTAAATCTGTCTGCATTGACACTGGAATTAGAAACGATTGTGTGATGTACAACTCCCGCGTTGTTTATTGCTGCAATTATAGTGACATTACGACCTCTGACCGTAGGCAACACAATGTGTGCTCTTGTTCCTTGTCTTGAACGGGCTTGGGTTCTTCGTATGTGAAGATTAAATCCACACTCATCAATGAATATTATTTATTCTCCTTGTTGGGGTATCCATTTTGTAAAGTCTTGGGCATATTTTTGTCTCAAGCCTAATGTTCTGGAGTCATTCTTTCGTTCTATTTCAATAGAGGCCATCTTAAATGTAATTTTTAATTTCCGTAATCCATATTCTATGCAGCTTGTGGAAATATTTATATCATTTTCTCTCAACAGTTCAGTTTTTTATGGCTTTGAGGGTAATTCCAGGTTGACTTTCTATATAGAACTCGATCAAACTTAAAACTTGCGGTAAGAATTTAAGGTTGCATCTTTTGGATTCGATCAAATTTTTTATGTCATGTCGCTTGTGTATTTGAGCGTTATTTTCCAACTCTGGATTGATTTTCTCAAAAAAAAAATCTATAAATAATTTAAATCTGTCTGCATTGACACTGGAATTAGAAACGATTATAGTGACATTACGACCTCTGACCGTAGGCAACACAATGTGTGCTCTTGTTCCTTGTCTTGAACGGGCATGGGTTCTTCGTATGTGAAGATTAAGTCCACACTCATCAATGAATATAAATTTTTCTCCTTGTTGGGGTATCCATTTTGTAAAGTCTTGAGCATATTTTTGTCTCAAGCCTAATGTTCTGGAGTCATTATTTCGTTCTATTTCAATAGAGGCCATCTTAAACGTAATTTTTAATTTCCGTAATCCATATTCTATGCAGCTTGTGGAAATATTTATATCATTTTCTCTCAACAGTTTAGTTTTTATGGCTTTGAGGGTAATTCCAGGTTGACTTTCTATATAGAACTCGATCAGAATTAAAACTTGTGGTGTCAACAACTTAGTTCTATTTCCTCTACGCTTATTTTCCTTCAATGTTCCAAAATTTTGTTTGTAATTACTTCACATTGTCGAGAGTTTACTGTTTTGGATGTTCACATTATCGAGAGTTCACTGTATTTAAAAATAGCAACGTTTAAAATAAATGCGAACCTGACCGGGAAGCTCTGATAATTGGGAACCTGAGGAAGAATCAATATCCTCGCCAATTCAAGTGTCACATACTGTCACATATACAAATTTGGAGAATTTTTTGTTTGAGTTGCCCCATTTTTGTTTCTTGTTTTGTACGCTAATTAGAACCAAGGGAAAAGAAATGCATATTGCATTATGTAGAAAACAAAATTTACATCCTGCTGCATATATAAAAACTATACAATTTTTTACTTTTCATTCATGATTTTCAATTTTACTGAAAAAGTTTGAAAATTTCATAAATATTTTCAAACTTTCAAAATTAATTTATTTTCGATAAATACTCTCAATTGTTAGGGATGGGACAAATTTATTGGTTATTCAGAGAGTGATTCGAATTGAACAACGTACAAAAGTCGGGGTTCGCTCAGACAATTTTGTATGGGGAACTAAGTAATTACTTCATAATTAAGGGTCGAACAACGAATGAGAGAGCGAACAACGCTCGTCTGTACATGGCATTATTTTCCTTCAATGTTCCAAAATTTTGTTTGTATCTTCTTATAAATGTTTTTTCGGAATTTATGTTTATGCAGGTTAAATTTGCAGCCTCTGAAATGGTTCTCCCCTCTTCATAGAATTTAAATAATAACAATTTCATGTCTTTTGTTATTTTGTTATACTGACCCAATTTGTTTCGGGGTCTTGTAGAGCATTTCCACTTGCAATACTTGGCGAGGATATTGATTCTTCCTCAGGTTCCCAATTATCAGAGCTTCCCGGTCAGGTTCGCATTTATTTTAAACGTTGCTATTTTTAAATACAGTGAACTCTCGATAATGTGAACATCCAAAACAGTAAACTCTCGACAATGTGAAGTAATTACAAACAAAATTTTGGAACATTGAAGGAAAATAAGCGTGGAGGAAATAGAACTAAGTTGTTGACACCACAAGTTTTAAGTCTGATCGAGTTCTATATAGAAAGTCAACCTGGAATTACCCTCAAAGCCATAAAAACTAAACTGTTGAGAGAAAATAATATAAATATTTCCACAAGCTGCATAGAATATGGATTACGGAAATTAAAAATTACGTTTAAGATGGCCTCTATTGAAATAGAACGAAATAATGACTCCAGAACATTAGGCTTGAGACAAAAATATGCTCAAGACTTTACAAAATGGATACCCCAACAAGGAGAAAAATTTATATTCATTGATGAGTGTGGATTTAATCTTCACATACGAAGAACCCATGCCCGTTCAAGACAAGGAACAAGAGCACACATTGTGTTGCCTACGGTCAGAGGTCGTAATGTCACTATAATTGCAGCAATAAACAACGCGGGAGTTGTACATCACACAATTGTTTCTAATTCCAGTGTCAATGCAGACAGATTTAAATTATTTATAGAAAATTTTTTTGAGAAAATCAATCCAGAGTTGGAAAATAACGCTCAAATACACAAGCGACATGACATAAAAAATTTGATCGAATCCAAAAGATGCAACCTTAAATTCTTACCGCCTTATTCTCCAATGCTAAATCCAATCGAAAATGCATTTTCAAAAACAAAATTATGTGCAAGAGCTGAGCTATGTGACGTTTCAATGGAACATAACATTGTTGATGTAATCGAGCGAAGTATTCAAAAGCTTACTCGGCAAGATTGTTCTAACTACGTTATGGACATGGTTTTGAAAATCCCACAAGCTGCAAGTCGGGAACCCCTTCATTAAGATAAGCAGTTACCTTATCATCAACAATTTATTAAGTCAAATATGTATTTCGCATTTAGGACCGGGTATTCAATTCTTGTTCTTAATTATTTATTTATTAAAATGTCAAGAAATACCCCAGTTTGTATTACTATTTATTTAGTTTTATGTAGTAAAGATATTAAATGAAATCACACCGAATTAAAGAATATTTATGTTAATTACATAGACATACAACTATATTTGTTAATATTCTTTGATTTAATTTTCAAATATTGGTTTAAAATTAGTGCAAATATTATATTTCCTTAGATAAGAATAAAGGTTTCATTTAATTTGGAAAAAGTTTCATTCTATTTGTAAAAGGTTTCATTTCAATTGGAAAAGGTTTCATTCTATTTGTAAAAGGTTTCATTTCTAAGTGGAAAAGGTTTCATTTCATTTGGAAAAGGGTTCATTTAATGTGTAAAAGGTTTCATTTAATGTGGAAATGCTATAGTAAAGATATTAAATGAAATCACACCGAATTAAAGAATATTTATGTTAATTACATAGCCATACAACTATATTTGTTAATATTCTTTGATTTAATTTTCAAATATTGGTTTAAAATTAGTGCAAATATTATATTTCCTTAGATAAGAATAAAGGTTTCATTTAATTTGGAAAAAGTTTCATTCTATTTGTAAAAGGTTTCATTTCAATTGGAAAAGGTTTCATTCTATTTCTAAAAGGTTTCATTTAATTTGGAAAAGGTTTCATTTAATTTGGAAAAGGTTTCATTTAATTTGGAAAAGGGTTCATTTAATTTGTAAAAGGTTTCATTTAATGTGGAAATGCTATATATATATATATATATATGCAGAGTTGAAGCATTTCCCCCAATCTTCACAAACTGCTTTCTACAAAATAAAAACGATTTCATTAAAACACAAGATTCTTTTGAAAATCGAAAAATTATAAACTCAAGCCAGGCGCATTACTTGGAGCGTGAAGTAAAAGTAATTATTCAATCCCTTAACATCCACTTCCTCAACTATTTCCCTATTGTTTTCAACAATACCCAATATGGGATATGTCTTTCAAAAAGATAAATAACTATGGAATTTAAAAGATCAACTTCATGATTTATATCAGAACAACAATATATTTCGCTAAGGACCTTTGTACTCACATCGAAGGCTACGCGATCAAAATTAAATGGTTTATAATCCCTAATATACCTTACATTTTCTTGTAAATTAACGAGAATTGTTATTCACATGTGTATTAATGCACGATATGAATTCAATGCAGGGAATTGAGACTACTAACTGTTGACAAATAAACTCCTATTAGAAACAAGAAAGTAGTCTAATAAAAACATCGTTCAGAACTAAAATGAGTTGGATGGCAGTTATGAGCCATTTTCAATGTCAATCTTCTACAAACATCTCTCATTAGACTTCCAACCATCAAAACTACATTCGTGGCGTAGGGGATGATAGATACCAAGCAACGGCTCTGATTGCCTTTAAAATGCGAAGTCCAGGCTTATCTTGGCCTGTCTTTCATCTCAATTATGGACACTGACCTCCCGATGAAATAGTGAGCTAATATGTGCCGCGAGTTCACCCATAAGAACTATAAAAATGGGTTGAGGCGTCGGGTTAGTTGCCCACTCTCGGAAACCCCAACCTACTATGAAAAAGCAAAGAAAACCAAACCCTCTAATGTTGACCACCCCCGCAAACGTATAAAGGACCACGATCTGCGAATCTGCTCATGGAATGTGCGCACGTTGTACAGAACAGCTGCAGTGTTCGCATTGGCGGATGCTTTCAAGAAGTACAAAGCCGATATTATTGCCTTACAGGAAATGTGACGGAAAGGTGCAGGTCTAAGTAAATCAGACGATTACGCCCTGTATTATAGCTGTCATGAAACTAGACATGAATATGGCTGCGGATATTTGGTTAACAGGAAAATAAAAGACCTCGTCTCCAGATTCACTCCAGTAGAAGTTCTTCTACATCAGTCTCATTTGCGCCCATGCTCCGACCGAAGATAAAGATGAACAGACCACAGACATATTTTACGTGCACCTAGAAACAGCATATGACCGTTGCCCTGGCCATGACATTAAAATTCTGCTAGGAGAACTTTGGCCCCACCGTCGGAAAATTCAGCCTTCATGAAGAATCATACGACAACGGCATGAGGTTGACTGACTTCGCGGTAGCAAAAAACATGGTAGTTAGCAGCACCAGATTCAAGCATCTCGATATACACAAGGCCACCTAGATCTCTCCTGATCAAGCAACGATAAATCAAATTGATCATGTTGTGTTAGACGGAAGGCATTAATCCAGTGTTGTAGACGTCCGATCGATCCGAGGAGCGAATATCGATTCGGACCATTACCTTGGGGCAGCCAAGGTACGCACCCGTCTTAATGCAGCAGCAAATGTGCGATCTAATACAACACGGAAACTCGACGTCGAAAAGCTGCAAACACAACAGGAAGCCGAGGCCTACTCCGCTCAACTTACCCACCTGCTTGAAGAAAGAATTTCTTTTCCCGATAATAGTATCCCTACAAACTGCAGCAAAAGTAACACTTGGGTACCAAAAACCACCGCCATTAGTGTCGTAATGCTACGGAGCGTATAGGGCAACCGTGCAGACAGTGGCAATACGTAATGCGATGGAGAATTATCGGCAGAAAAGTTGAGAGGGAAACGTGTTTTCAGAAAAAAGAAGAAAGCACAAGAAAAACGTGAGCGTGAGCAAATTCTGGTATCAAATAGTGGTGATGAAGAAGATACCCCGGAACCAATAATAGATGAATAGCCAAGTTGAGGTCAGAATATCACTTAATCGCCTGACCATATCAATGCGGCCTCAGACCTTGAAAATCCACCATTCACCAGGTTTTTACACTGCGCCAAATCCTGGAAAACACCCACGAAAAACCCAACGGCACATTTCAGTTATTCTTCGACTATAGAGCCGCATTCGACAGCCCTATTCTGCGTTCTGCATTCCCGCAAAATTAATACCGCTATGCAGAATAATTTTAACTGGTACAATATCAGCAGTTTAAGTCGGAAAAGACCTCTCGGAGCCCTTCAATAACAAACAGGGATTCTGACAATGCGATAGTTTGTCATTTGACCTGATTAACATGCTGCTGGAAAAATGTCAGGCGCAAAGGTGAACAGAAATGGCACTCTGTATAACAAACAACATATGTTACTGCGAGCGGTAACAGCCACCTTTGCACGAATAGAGAAGCAATCTGCCAAAGGGGGACCGACATTAAATGGCGAGAAGACCAAGCTGATGGTACCAACGCACAAGACGTCCCTTAAAACTTGAAAACTAGAGCTTCGAGTTAGTGAACGATTTTATATACCTCGGTAGCGCCATAAACAAAACTAATAACAACTGCTTTCAAAACCGGGGGAGAATAGTGTAGGCCAACAGATGCTACTAGGGCACCAACTCAAAAGCTAGGGCACCTCTCGCCAGACCAAATTTACACTCTACAAGACGCTATTATTACCTGTGCTGTCGTATGGATCTGAAGCATGGGTACTTGAGCAAGCATATGAGGCAGCTCTTCGAGTATTTGAGAGAAAACAATTCCGGTGAATATCGCCGTCGAATGAACCATGTCATAGTCAGACGTATAGATCTGCAGCGACAACATCTCGGAACATGGTCTTTCAAATTGGACGAGATGCGCACAAAACCGACGCGCTTAGATTTTTTAACCCTCCACCATAGTTATATTGACCAGCGAAGTGTTTCTGGTGTTGAAGTTTGCAGTTGTGTAACGACTGGATTGTTGACTGGATTTGAAAATCTAGGATCAATTCTAATTTCATCAACAGCAGGATTTCTTGTTAAATTGTACAGATGGTTTTTTTTATTTTTAGCTCGTAACCATTATCAAGCTTAATTTGATAGTGTAGATTTCAATAGATTCCGTATTTGCGAATCATCATTCCAAACTTCCAAGTAGGCTTGTTTTTGTTGTACCAAAGCACCTGCACCCTGACTCCCAGGTTTAATTAGCGTTCTTTAGACTGCATTGCAAACCACATTGCTATGAATAGCTTGGATGCAAGTCTGTCAGGTCAGAAGGTCTACTTTCAATGTGGCCAACCCGGAATCGATTTCCGCCTCCTTTGCTTTGTTACAACCGTAACGGAGGAATAAATTTGATACATGATTTGATCTTGAATGTTTTTGACTTCTTTGTCCAAAAACATTTTTGAATTTGCTATTTTCCTCCATTGGAGTTGTGGACAAGTAATCAGCATTTGAATTATCGAAGCCTCTGCGGTGAACTATTATATATATATAGAAAAGACGCATACCTGAGTAGCCTTGCTGTCGTCATTGCGGTGGGTTTTGCTACGGGGCGTTCTGCTCCGTTTATTATATGAGATAAAACAGCATCAATACATGTGGGATTTGCGTCACCAGCCAATGTTACAGGTAAGGTCTCGCTGTAGGAAGTAATGATTTTTTTTTAATTTCTGAAGGCGTTTTCACAATATGATGTCCACACAAACTTCTTACCATCATCCAGCAGCTGTTGTAACGGATTCGTTAAAATTGAAGCATTCGGAATGAATCTTGAATAACATGTTAACGTTTTGTGGTCTTGGCAAATTAATTACAGTTTCGATTTTACTTGGCCACTTTGATATTGTATTGTGGCTGACAACATAGCCTAACTACTGCAGGTCAGTTTTAAAAATCTGGCACATAGTTTTGTTGACGTGCAGTTGATTAGCTTCTAAAACTTCCAAACATTTGAACAATCTCTCCCCGCATTGTTTTATAGTGCCACCATGTATAATAATGTCGTCGAAATAATAAATGGTGCCATCTAGGCCTTGTAGAATTAGATCTAAAATCCAATTGAATTCACTTGGTACAGTTTTAATGCCAAAAGAGAGTCTATTCATTCGACAAACACCTCGATGTGTCGAGATTGTTTGAATATCTCTGCTCTCTTCATCCACTCTAACGTGTAGGTATGCCTTGGATAGGTCCAGTTTACAAAAATATTTTAAAAAGTTTAAGTGTATTTCATCGATTATTTTGATTGGATAATGTGCAGATTCAAGTTGTGGATTCACACCAATTTTGTAATCTACACATAAGCGCACATTTATTTAAACTAATTTATATATTTAAATTATGCCATCATTCTCTAAGCTGTCCAATTCACGCAGGATGTCTTCTACCGGTATATGACCAAAATTCCATATCGACTCTCCTCTCATTATTTAATTGCAATTAGTTACATTGCTTTAAAAACAATTCTTAATGTTTTATGCGGCAAAGTGTTTTAGTTCTCCCTCCTTCTTCTTCCTTAGAGATTGGTATTCTCTGTTGATGATGATAGGTAAATAGATGAATAGACTTATCGATGACATAATCGATGGAACCCAACAATGTGTCATTTTCCTTCTTTTTGTATTTTTGTATAAAATTTGTGTGTATCCCTTCTTGACATTTGTTGATTTTTTGGCAAACATCGATAATTTTGTCTATACCAAAATAAACGATGAAGGGATACGTTCGGTGAGTGCCACTTGAATGATTCTTAGGATCACAGAGTTGATCGGACTGATCGACTGCGTTTGTTTGTTTACCATTTGTTGTTCTCGTTTGCTTCATTTTCGCATGTATGCATACTTGTTGTACATGTCCACTTTTACCACACCCACGGCACTTTAGTGTTGCTTTATTTATTCTGGATTCATTTGCAATCTGATTTCTCTGATAGTCTTTAACATGGCAAAGCCCAGGCTTATCTTGGTCCCTCTTTCATCTCAATTGTGCGTCGGGTTAGTTGCCCACACTAGGGAAACCGACTGCATTATAGCTGCCATAAAACGAGGCATGAATTTGGCTGCAGATTTATGGTTAACAGGAGAATGAAAGACCTCGTCTCCAGATTCACTTCAGTAGATGAGCGAATTGCTATAATCGGTATATAGACATGTTATACGAGCGCATATGACCGCTATCCTGGCCATGACATTAAAATTCTGCTAGGAGATTTTAATGCAACAATCGAAAGAGATTATATTTTTGGCCCCGCCGTCGAAAAATTCAGCCTTCATGAAGAAACATCCGACAACGCATGAGGTTGACTGACTTCGCGGCAGCAATAAACCAATTAGTTAACAGCACCAGATTCAAGCATCCCGTTATACACAAGACCACCTGGATTTCACCTGATCAAGACACGAGAAATCAAATTGACTATGTTGTGATAGACGAAACGCATTCGTTCATTGATTTATACGTTCATGATACGAGGAGCGAATATCGATTCGGCCCATTACCTTGTGGCAGCCAAGGTTCGCACCCGTGTTAATGTAGACGCAAATGTGCGATATAATGTAACACGAAAACTCGATAGTATAGAAGCATAATGGCAAAGAATTGCCTCTCCCTATAAACCGCAACAGAAGCAACACCACCACCAAGATCAGGAGTGTCCTAATTCTACTGATGTGGAAAACGCAGCGTATAAGGCAACCCTGCAGACAGTTGCAACACGTAACGTGATGGAGAATTATCGGGAGAAAAGGAGAGAGGAGAAACGTGTTTTCAGAAAAAAAGGACAAGGAAACCGTGAGCGTGAGCAAATCGAGATGTACAGGAGTCAAGTGGCCCGATGCTGATCAGGAGCATGCACCAGCTGATTAGTACAATTTGGCTAGAGGAATGCATGCACAATGATTGGAACCTCAACATCCTGTGTCCCGTGCACAAAAAAATATGTACCAACATTAGAGGAATAAGTCTCCTTGTGCTGTCCAGTGTCATGTGTGAATGACTGAAGTCTATGGTCAATGACATCATTTGGCCATACCAATGCGGCTTCAGACCTGGCAAATCCACACTTCACCAGATTTTCACTCTGCGCCAAATCCTGGAAAAGACCCACGAAAAACACATCGACACATTTGTCTACTGTAAAGCCGCATTCGACAGCCCTATCCGTTCAGAGGTGCTTGAAGCCATGTCTCTGTTCGGCATTCCTGCATAATTAATACGGCTATATAAAGTTAAGTGGCACAAGGTCAGCAGTTAAAGTAGGTAAGGACCTATCGGAGCCCTTCAATACCGAACGAGTATTCAGACAAGGTGACAGTTTGTCGTGTGATCTTTCTAACATCCTGCTGGAAAAGTTCATACGAGACACAAAGGTGAATAGAAGGGAGTTGCCAAAGTGGGTCTGGCAGTAAACGGCAGAAGAAGAAGCTGATGGTATCAACGCGCAAGACGCCCAGTAGACTCGGACCAACTGTGGAACTTGAGAACTACAGCTTCGAGGTAGTTAAAGGTTTTATATACCTTGGTACCGCCGTAAATAAAACGAATGACATCAGTTTTGAAATTCGGAGAAGGATTGTGATGGCCAACAGGTGCTACTATGGTCTAAGTAAGCAGTTTAGAAACGAGGCCACCTCCCGCGAGACCAAACTCACACTTTACAAGACGCTGATATTACCCGTGCTATTATACGGATCTGAAGCATGGGTACTTGTGCAAGCAGATGAGGCAGCTCTTGGGGTGTTTGAAAGAAAAATTCTCGGAAAGATCTACGGGCCGATCTTCGTCGAATGAACCACGAACGTAGTCTTCCAAATTGGTGGATTTACGTACAAGACCGACGTGCTTGGAGTGAGTGAGAGTGTTAGTTTTCTTCAAATTCCCCGATCATCGCAACAACAATCTAATATTCTATTAGAACGACCGTACCTACTCTCCAACAACTTGGTCTCCCCAACTCTCACGTTGGTTCGTTTTTTATTTTGTTTGGTTTATTCGACGTGCGACATAACAACAATAATAATCCACTTTTCAATCGCCTTTTGTTAGCGTCGGTTAAACATATACACACACATACCAACATTTATTATTCTCATCATTTCTCACTGTTCGTTCTTTTACGTTGGTTGCTTTGTTGTGTTGTTGTCTCTTACCTGCTATGTTCGCTCACCCAACACAGCTTATGTTTTATTCACGTTTGTGTGGTATTCTTTATTCACCACACAGTGGGTCAGAGTGAAAAAGTTGTGATTTTCAAAATATTTTTTTTATATTTTATTGGTATTTTTAATCTTAATGAAAATTGCTTTACTACGCATATTCACCCTACATTCTGCAATCAATAAACCATTTTAATTAGTATCTAGTAAGGAAATAAAACTTTTTTCTATTTATTTGCATAGTTCTTGTCGGTTGTTTTTTAAAATACCCAAAAAAAAATAACTTTAATTTTGTATTAAAACAAAAATAAAAAAAAACAGTGTCGGGCAAAATTTTGCCAATCCTATCAAGGGTAAAAAAATTAAATTGTTTATAATTTTTCGAATTTCTAAATATTATTTTTATGTTTTGTTTTCATATATTTTATTTTTGAAAGCTTATTCTGATCCACTCTACTAAATAAATTCCCGTTGAATTTAATTTGAAATTTAATAGAATTTAATTTTTTTCCCACAAATATTGTTTTAAGATTTAATAATCCGAGAGGTTTATTTAAATTTTGATATTGGGTTTCAGAATTTGAGTTTTTATTGTCATCTAATTGTGGATCATTTCTCAGAACCTTCATAAAGTTTTTATTGGGTTTGTCTTCTTCGATAATATAATTCACAAAATGTCGGTCACTCCAATAACCAAATTTATCCGTGCTGACAATGTTGTCAAATTTATCGCTACCTTCCATTTCATTAAGCCGGAAAATCATACTGTTTTCAATTTGGGTAAAAGTCAAAGAGACTTATGACCAGTGTATTGACAACATATTGGCTTTGGAAGGTACTACTTCAGATAATATCCGTTCTACCGATAAGAAATATCAGTCGCGTAGTCAAGTGTATATTGAATGTTTATCTGAGATTAAGGAGAAATTACAGCAAATTCAAGCTGCAAAATCGCCTAATACTACTCTTGTTGCTCATCATGACACGAAGAGAGAATATCGATTCGGCCCATTACCTTGTGGCAGCCAAGGTTCGAACCCGTGTTAATGTTGCAAGCAGCAAATATAAGGCAACCCTACAGACAGTAGCAACATGTAACCTGATGGAGAATTATCGGGAGAAAAGGAGAGAGGAGAAACGTGTTTTCAGAAAAAAGAAGAAAGGACAAGAAAAGCGTGAGCGTGAGCAAATCGAGATGTACAGGACTCAGAATGTACAGGAGTCAAGTGACCAGATGCTGATCAGGAGCATGCACCAGCTGATTAGTACAATTTGGCTAGAAGAATGCATGCCCAATGATTGGAACCTCAACATCCTGTGTCCCGTGCATAAAAAAATATGTGCCAACTATAGAGGAATAAGTCTCCTTCCCATCGCATATAAAGTGCTATCCAGTGTGCTGTGTGCATGACTGAAGTCTATGGTCAATGACATCATTTGGCCATACCAATGCGGCTTCAGACCTGGCAAATCCACCATTCACCAGATTTTCACTCTGCGCCAAATCCTGGAAAAGACCCACGAAAAACACATCGACACATTTGTCTACAGTAAAGCCGCATTCGACAACCCTATCCGTTCGGCATTCCTGCATAATTAATACGGCTATATAACTTTAAGTGGCACAAGGTCAGCAGTTAAAGTAGGAAAGGACATATCGGAGTTCTTCAATACCGAACGAGTAGTCAGACAAGGTGACAGTTTGTCGTGTGATCTTTCTAACATCCTGCTGGAAAAGTTCATACGAGACGCAAAGGTGAATAGAAAGGAGTTGCCAATGTGGGTCTGGCAGTAAACGGCAGAAGACCAAGCTGATGGTATCAACGCGCAAGACGTCCAGTAGACTCGGACCAACTGTGGAACTTGAGAACTACAGCTTTGAGGTAGTTAAAGGTTTTATATACCTTGGTACCGCCGTAAATAAAACGAATGACATCAGTTTTGAAATTCGGAGAAGGATTGTGATGGCCAACAGATGCTACTATGGTCTAGGTAAGCAGTTTAGAAACAAGGCCACCTCCCGCGAGACCAAGCTCACACTTTACAAGACGCTGATATTACCCGTGCTATTATATGGATCTGAAGCATGGGTACTTGTGCAAGCAGATGAGGTAGCTCTTGGGGTGTTTGAAAGAAAAATTCTCCGAAAGATCTACGGGCCGATATTCGTCGACAGTAAATATCGGCGTCGAATGAACCACGAACGTAGTCTTCCAAATTGGTGGATCTGCGCACAAGACCGACGTGCTTGGGGTGAGTGAGAGTGTTTGTTTTCTTCCAATTCCGCGGTTATCGCTACAACAATCTAATATTCTATTAGAACGACCGTACCTACTCTCCAACAACTTGTTCTCCCCAACTCTCACGTTGGTTCGTGTTTTATTTTGTTTGGTTTATTCGACGTGCGACATAACAACAATAATAATCCACTTTTCAATCGCCTTTTGTTCGCGTCGGTTAAATATATACACACACATACCAACATTTATTATTCTCAACAGCTCTCACTGTTGGTTCGTTTACGTTGTGATTTTCAAAATATTTTTTTAATATTTTATTGGTATTTTTTATCTTAATGAAAATTGCTTTACTACGCATATTCACCCTACATTCTGCAACCAATAAAGCATTTTAATTAGTATCTAGTAAGGAAGTAAAACTTTTTTCTATTTATTTGCATAGTTCTTGTTGTTTTTTTTTAATACCGAACAAAATTAAATATTATTTTTTATTAAAAAAAAAAACAGTGTCGGTCAAAATTTTGCCAATCCTACCAACGGTAAAAAATTAATTTTTAAAATTTTTCGAATTTCTAAATATTTTTTACATTTATCTTTTGTTTTCATATATTTTATTTTTGAAAGCTTATTCTGCTCCACTCTACAAATAAATTCTCGTTGAATTTAATTTGAAATTTAATAGAATTTAATTTTTTCCCACAAATATTGTTTTCCCACAAATATTGTTTTTTGTTTGTTTTTAGATTTAATTGAAATAAACCTCTCGGTTTATTTCAATTTTGATATTGGGTTTCAGAATTTGAGTTTTTATTGTCATCTAATTGCGGAGCATTTCTCAGAACCTTCATAAAGCTTTTATTGGGTTTGTCTTCTTCGATAATATAATTCACAAAATGTCGGTCACTCCAATAACCAAATTTATCCGTGCTGACAATGTTGTCAAATTTATCGCTACCTTCCATTTTATTAAGCCAAAAAATCATACTGTTTTCAATTTGGGTAAAAGTCAAAGTGTATTGACAACATATTGGCTTTGGAAGGTACTACTTCAGATAATATCCGTTCTACCGATAAGAAATATCAGTCGCGTAGTCAAGTGTATATTGAATGTTTATCTGAGATTAAGGAGAAATTACAGCAAATTCAAGCTGCAAAATCGCCTAATACTACTCTTGTTGCTCATCCTGTAATTCATGTTAGCACCCCCAATAATCCTTTACCATAAAACATTCAAAATTTGGACACCTTTGATAACGCACCTAATTTGCATAATAATCCTCCGATAGAAACTGCTAACCCCGGTAATTTATCTAGTCGTAGGTTAAATCTGCCGCCGTTATATAATATTGTACAATCTGGTAATAAAAACCCAGTAGATGTTTCAATTTCGAATTGGAGTCTACCGCCGTTCGTTAACAATTCTATGCACAACCTTAATCTTCCACCATGTTACATTGAGGAATTCCATGGAGATTTCTTGTGGTGGCCTACTTTTCGTGACGTTTTTTCGGCTATGTACATTAACAACTCTAGGCTAAGTGACATTGAAAGATTATGCCACTTGGTTCAAAAAACCAAAGGTGAAGCTAGGGAAATAGTATCAAAGTTTCCGCTCACACAGAAAAGTTTTTCGCTCGAATGGAAAGCCCTAGTATATTCCTATGAACTTCTATTTGAATCTTCGTTATCAAAGGTATAAACGGTTGTTTGTCTGCTATGCCCATCTATGACATTATTACGGATCATTGGGATCCTATATTGGTTTTTATTTGTATACAGCGCTTACCAAAACTTTCAGTGACGCTCTGGGAACAGAGTCTCAAAGATAAGTCGTCCTTATCGTTATGGTCCGAGCTCGACTCTTGTATTTCTGAGAGAATTCAGACGCTTGCCTCTTTGCGTGATATTAAGGGTACATATTCTTTAAATTCACGCAACGTTAAGACACATTTGGCGAAAACTTCTGCAACAGCAAAATCAAACCTCAAACAACATTGTACTTTTTGCAACAATGAAGATCATTCGATTTATGCGTGCCCTCGTTTTAAGAAGTTAATTTTTGATCAAAGATTGGCTGCTGTTAAAAAGCAAACTTTGTGTTTCAATTGTTTATCTAAAAGTCATTCAATTAATAATTGTACAAGTAAACACAATTGTAATTTATGCCGTGGAAGGCACCACACTCTCCTGCATAAACCCACTAGAACGGTCCCTACCAGTTCTGTGCAGGTAAAGAGTCAACCAATCCCAAATATGGACAATATTGCCTCTACGTCCACAGGCGCAAATCTTACCAGGCGTGGATTTATTAAAGAATATTTTTCAAGGGCCAACTGAGGCGTGGATTTATTAAAGAATATTTTTCAAGGGCCAACTGAGGCGTGGATTTATTAAAGAATATTTTTCAAGGGCCAACTGAGGCGTTTCAAGGGCCAACTGAGGCGTGGATTTATTAAAGAATATTTTTCAAGGGCCAACTGAGGCGTGGATTTATTAAAGAATATTTTTCAAGGGCCAACTGAGGCGTGGATTTATTAAAGAATATTTTTCAAGGGCCAACTGAGGCGTGGATTTATTAAAGAATATTTTTCAAGGGCCAACTGAGGCGTGGATTTATTAAAGAATATTTTTCAAGGGCCAACTGAGGCGTGGATTTATTAAAGAATATTTTTCAAGGGCCAACTGAGGCGTGGATTTATTAAAGAATATTTTTCAAGGGCCAACTGAGGCGTGGATTTATTATTTTTCAAGGGCCAACTGAGGCGTGGATTTATTAAAGAATATTTTTCAAGGGCCAACTGAGGCGTGGATTTATTAAAGAATATTTTTCAAGGGCCAACTGAGGCGTGGATTTATTAAAGAATATTTTTCAAGGGCCAACTGAGGCGTGGATTTATTAAAGAATATTTTTCAAGGGCCAACTGAGGCGTGGATTTATTAAAGAATATTTTTCAAGGGCCAACTGAGGCGTGGATTTATTAAAGAATATTTTTCAAGGGCCAACTGAGGCGTGGATTTATTAAAGAATATTTTTCAAGGGCCAACTGAGGCGTGGATTTATTAAAGAATATTTTTCAAGGGCCAACTGAGGCGTGGATTTATTAAAGAATATTTTTCAAGGGCCAACTGAGGCGTGGATTTATTAAAGAATATTTTTCAAGGGCCAACTGAGGCGTGGATTTATTAAAGAATATTTTTCAAGGGCCAACTGAGGCGTGGATTTATTAAAGAATATTTTTCAAGGGCCAACTGAGGCGTGGATTTATTAAAGAATATTTTTCAAGGGCCAACTGAGGCGTGGATTTATTAAAGAATATTTTTCAAGGGCCAACTGAGGCGTGGATTTATTAAAGATTTATTAAAATATTTTTCAAGGGCCAACTGAGGCGTGGATTTATTAAAGAATATTTTTCAAGGGCCAACTGAGGCGTGGATTTATTAAAGATTATTTTTCAAGGGCCAACTGAGGCGTGGATTTATTAAAGAATATTTTTCAAGGGCCAACTGAGGCGTGGATTTATTAAAGAAAAGAATCATTATCAAGGGCCAACTGAGGCGTGGATTTATTTATTAAAGAATATTTTTCAAGGGCCAACTGAGGCGTGGATTTTTTAAAGAATATTTTTCAAGGGCCAACTGAGGCGTGGATTTATTAAAGAATATTTTTCAAGGGCCAACTGAGGCGTGGATTTATTAAAGAATATTTTTCAAGGGCCAACTGAGGCGTGGATTTATTAAAGAATAAGGGCCAACTGAGGCGTGGATTTATTAAAGAATATTTTTCAAGGGCCAACTGAGGCGTGGATTTATTAAAGAATATTTTTCAAGGGCCAACTGAGGCGTGGATTTATTAAAGAATATTTTTCAAGGGCCAACTGAGGCGTGGATTTATTAAAGAATATTTTTCAAGGGCCAACTGAGGCGTGGATTTATTAAAGAATATTTTT
Organism: Musca vetustissima; assembly: GCF_032173495.1. Lineage (NCBI taxonomy): Eukaryota > Metazoa > Arthropoda > Insecta > Diptera > Muscidae > Musca > Musca vetustissima. The sequence goes on from NW_026872871.1 coordinate 39,568, forward strand.
CAAGGGCCAACTGAGGCGTGGATTTATTAAAGAATATTTTTCAAGGGCCAACCAATCGTACTATACTTGTGAATATTTCCAGCGTAAATGGGTCATCTTCGGTTGCTTCTAGGAAAAACTGTGTTATCAGCATCAGCTCTCGCTTAGATTCCTCCGTAACATTGCATACTGAAGCCTTTGTCATCCCCAAAATTTCTGGAAACTACCCTCCTTTTCTATCGACCCTGCTGTGTCTGGAGCTTTACCCAATATTTACTTAGCTGACCCCCACCTCTTTGATTGTCGTCCTGTAGATATGACAAGTTTTGCGAGGAGAACTTTCGATCCACCACAACGAGGAATTCGGAAGAGAGGTTTGTTGTAACACTTCCCATTCAAAAAATTCCAAATCGGCTAAAAACAAATCAATAGATGCAAAAAAGAAGTTAAAAGAGAATGAAAATACAAAGTCAATATGTGTGAACGACTTCCAAAGCAAAGAGTCATTGGAACTTTTCAACTACGTCAAATCAATAAAAACAGTTGGCTATAAATACATATATACATACGGTAACAAAATTTACGTTAAAAGAAGTGCATTAAATAAACCGAAACTAATTCGAAGGAAAGAAGATGTCGATGAAATGTTACTTGAAGCAACAACAAGTAACTTCCACGGAAGATTATGATACTGATGACAATGATGTTGAAGTTAATGCCGACTTCATATCACCAGTAAAGCACCGTATTTAAATACATGCAATATTTTTATTATTATTAAAAAAAATGAATAATAAAAATAAATATTTTAAAAGCATTGATATATATATATATATATAAATGAATTTAATGGTAATTATAACAACAAATTGAATATTATATCTGTAAATTAAGAAGCATTTCCTCATTAAACAAATTTAATAAACTTAAATCAGTAGTGGCAAATCTTCCAGTATTGCTGAAGATCATTGCTATTTAAGAAACGTGGTTCCAAAAGAATATAACACAAATTTTTGCAGTCCCTGGGTATAATGCCTTACACTGTTGCCGCAATGATGAATATGGAGGTACATCATTTTATATACGCGATAACATAACATATACAGTTGAACTTTGCGAGAGCGTAAACCGTATTGAAGCAATACGAATATCTGTAGATGCAATTTTAGTAAATGGGATACCACTGAAATTCACAACCTTTTATCGGATCAATACTGGATCAATAATTCTTTGGGACTCAAATATTGATCAGATTGCCTCTAACAGCTCATCAGATTTGCTATCTATTCTTTCTTGTGTTGATTATGAATCTTGTCACCAATTAATATCTCGTCCGATGAGTAACACATGTATTGATCATGTGTATAGCAATGTAGCAACAAGATTATGCATAGACTCAATTGAATGCACTCTATCAGACCTAAACATTATTTGGTGTCGAATGGAAAATGTAATGAAGAAAAAGAATGAGCTACCCCAAAAAATAAAGAATTATAATTTTGATAACATTTCGTCAGAAATTCAGATTCAAATGGCATCTAAGCATCGCATCTCATCTCTCTCTCTCTCTCTCTCTCTCAATAAACCATAGTATTTTTACGTTTTGTAACGTTTCTAAGAAAATTACTAACTGGTTTTATTTTCTTTTTCTTATTTTCGCTAATTATTCCTCATTGGCTAAAATCTATCATACAGACCACTCAGCACTGTTGGGATATCTCGTGCATTATTTATCGCTCTCTGCTTATTTACCTCCAGCGGAATCCCAGCAACAAAAACCCATAAACAACTACAGCATTTTTTCATGGTCCTTTCTCTGCCGTTAAATAAAAGAAACATCAGCAAAGCAGCAACTAATATGAGGTAACATCACAAAACTCTATAGTTACTCTATTTGCCATAGAGTCGGTAAGTGCGTTTTTTGCAATTCAATATATAGAAAAGTGAATATTAGCAAAGTGTGTGTTGACGCCGAAATTGCGTGCAAAAAATAAGAAATAAAAACACGAACGTTTTTAGATTTAAATTAAAATAAAGGCATTTGCTTTATTTATAAAAATATAGAAGAGTGGAGAAATAGAGTGACAGATTACCTGTTGATTGGTAGGCCAACGAAAAAAAAGAGTATTTGAGTGTCAACAATAATAAAGGAAGGTGGCGTCGGCCCTAATTCCATACTCGTTAGAATCTCCCATTTGACATTTCAATGTTGTAATATTACGGAGTATGAAGATTGTAACGAATATGGAATTCAATGCGTTTTGAAACACAATAAAAGTGTAAACGCCCAAGAGAATGAAATCAATAGATTTTCTAAATTAAACATTGGCGACCCCCTTGCAACATTATTAATGTTGTAACACTCCAAATTATACAATATATATAACTTAATCTATAAGTACAAATAAGATAGAGTAGGACAGTGCAGTGTGAGTAATTCATAATAATTTCATTTATTTTTTTCCAATTAAATACGAACATTTAATACCTAAGAACTAGGTGTGGCATACTCCAGAGAGCACCCATCCAAATATCGTATAATGGGCTACAGGAAGCCCCGGCATCGCTTGCACCCGATTGGTAACGATTTTTGCGTAAATTTCGGGACCAAACACTAAAGCCACGCGACCTGGCCTAAAAAAGCATGGATCTGCCAGCGGTAGCCCGAGGAAGGACTCTTTTGTCCGTTCAGGGATGGCTTCCAACGGGGTAACGACGTGTCGTAAATCAGTTACCCGAGCCATGACCGAGAGGGTTTGAGATGGGTCGTGGGTCGATGTCACCGAAATGCGACAGAAAGGGATCCCATCGAAATTGGATGTGGGAAGCCTCAGGTCAAACACCATTGATGCACATATTAGGCTTTGCCTACCACAAGGATCCAATACTGCACGAATTGAAATTGAAGGGCCGACATGCTGAAGTCTTACGATAAGTCTGGGGGATAATGTCGACACCTGTTGCAGGGGTAATGACCCGAGTGAGTTACTAACAAAATTGGCGATTGATCGATTATGTTGTTATGTTGTTATCTACGGACGATGTTGAATCGGATCTCAATCTCGGACCTGACATAGGACTGGGGTACGGACGAGACCTTATGTTTTGACGGGAACGGACGGACATTTTAGTAACGTTCCCTTGCTCCACAGACTCCAAATGCAAAAGGGTATTTGCCTTCCTCCGCATTTGACACACGTTTTTTGACTGTGGCATTCTTTGGCTTGATGCCATTTGGCTAGGCAGCGTGTACAGTCCCGGTTGACAGTTAGGATGTGTATGCGCGCTTCGACAGACATCGCAAGAAAATCGCGACACGTACCAATCGAGTGCCGGCGATTACAAACGCGACAATTTCTATTTAAATTCGAGGAGCCCGCAGATACGGACTCCGATGGTGGAACAACGACCGAGTCACCCACAGTTATGGGATTTTGTGGATACCGAACTTGTCGACGAAGAACCCGCAGTTACGGATTCTGTTACGGGTTCGGATAATAGGACGTTGGCACTGGAACCCGCAGTTACGGATTCCGTCTCGGACTCTGTTATTTTGACCGCAGCTATTGGACGAACCAACTCATCCAAAACTTCCGAAGTTGTGCGGTTTTTCGACCTAGTGGTACGATCTCCACTTTGCAATAAATCATCGATTTCAGCGATCAGATCAATAGTGTACATGTTGGAAGCGTCCATGTTACTAAGAGAAAAACAGATAATTTAATTTTCTTCCTTCGACGATTGGTCGGTCAGAATGACCAACTTAGATATAGGCCGCTTTACAACGCCGTTTGCCGTACGAACATCTACCACTCGAACGTGTCCATCTACACCCGGGTAAACATTTTCTACACGACCTAACTTCCACGAGGTCGGAGGGAGATTCTCGTGCCGAACCACGACTAATTCGTCCTTTAGAACATGCCTTTGCAGAAATTTCCACTCATTCCTCAAATGATACAAAACTGACTTTCTAAAACCGAGTCACGAGCGATATCGGTTTTCCAAAAATAAGAGGATCAAGCGGAGCAACTAAAGGAGCTTCTATCAAAAAGATGACCGGGTGTTATAACTACAAATTCAACAGGACTATCCGACGTTGACAACCTCGACGAGCAATAAATCGATACAATGAAGTTTGCAGCGGACAAATCAAATTCCGCTTCCAAATAATAGCCTTAGTCGAAAAATGAAGATTATTAGGAGAAGTCGAAGCTCCTCAAATTTCAACAACATAATTATTTATCGAGGTAAAAATATTTACAACGGTATCGACCACAAGCTCGACATATGAACCATAACAAATATGCAATTGCACGAATGCCTATTACAAAAGTGGAATATTTATCTATGATTTTTACGAATGAGCAAGAACAAAAGACAAATGAAAATGCACCGAACTCATTTCAATGTGTCTCCAGTCGAAGTAAATCTCGAATAGACTAAGAGAATTATTAACAAGATCATGGATACTACAAACTCAATTGGCCATGACAAAACAATAGTAGAATCCGTCCAACAATAAATCTGACGAAATTCTACAACGATCTCTTTTCCAATAACTTTCAAACGATAAGAGGCTATAAATGCAAAGTTCCAAGCGAGGTAGTAAAAATGATTTAATAGGAGCTACTTTTGCATTACTAGATACTAAATGCACGAACACATTTTGAAGCCCGGGGTATGCCATAACTGAGGCATTAGAAATTACATGCAATTCCGCCGAACATTGAGAAGTGTACCGAACACAACGATAAATTAGAATTGCATTTACTTGGGGCGATGTGTCCACAAATTTAAGCCATTCTACGAACCTGGCTTCCACAAGAGGATCGTTCCAGCCGATTTGAGAGAATTGGCCGAAATTGCACAATTCACTCCCGAAATACTAACATTAGTTGTAGAGACAGGGAGTTTCAAACGTTTTTGAAGCCGCTCAGACAAAAATGAAGACTCTGACGCGGGGTCTATTAAAGCCCTAGCAAGATAAGAAACACCATCATGGAGAATATTTACTGTAGCGGTACCCAGTAATACCGATTTATTTTGGGAAGTGTGGAAAACCTGCCGAGAAACAAGAGATGTGGTGGATGCGACCGTAGGATTGACAGGTGCGGGAGTTGGTGAATTATTGGGACTCCGGTTTACCGAACAAACCGTAGTATTTGACTTATTTGGAGATGAATCGTTTCGGTGCAACAAAGTGTGTTGTGTTCTGCTACATTGAGAACACCGATGCTTACTTCGACAAGTTTTAACCTCGTGCCCCTTTCGCAAACAATTGACACATAGGCGATGCCGCTTAACGATCGAGAATCTATTAGAAATCGACATATTTCTAAAACGAGGGCATTCAAAAAGTTGATGGACGTGTTGCGGACAGAGAATACAATCCTTTTTTGGGGCGACTTTAAATTATTTGACGTATCCGATTTAGTCAAATGCGTTTGGACCCTTTTTACGCTAGATTTGGGTGCCTGTTCACTTCCTCTCATATCATGGAGGCACATTAGAGTTCTAATTCTCTCAGTTAGGAAGCTATCTAAATCTTTCCAAAGTGAAATAGCTGCTTTGTCCCTAACGCTCTGCTCCCACAAGGTTTGAGTAATTTTGGGTAGCCGTTGAAGACACAAGAACACTAAAAATGGGTCCCAATTTTCAGTTGGGATGTCATAGATAGACATCGCTGATAAACAACCGTTAATACCCCGTTGGATAAGTTTTAGACCCGAAGTGGATTCAATTTGAAGTACCGGCAGAGCAAACAGGGTTTTCAATTGATTGTGGACAAGTAAACGCGGATTATCATACGTGTCTTTCAACGCATTCCACGCAGGACCGAAACTACGGTGCGTTAAAGGAAATTTCGACACAATTTCCCGAGCTTCTCCACTGGTTTTGCGCACTAAATGGCAAAGACGCTCAATATCGCTCAAACGCGTATTATTTATATACACCGTGCTGAAAAGGTCTCTAAACGTAGGCCATGATTGAAAGTCTCCTTCGAAAATATCGGTATCACACGGAGGTAATGTTAGACTATGTACACTGTCTAAATTTGGGGGAATAGAAAAGGTCTGAGGAGTACTAGTATCTTCAATACGCGATATTGGAGAGCTAGTAGCTGAATCATCCACTTCCTGACGAGTGTGGAGAGAAGAACTCGATTTTCCTACCGCTACATCTGATGGCTGCGCTTCCCTAGGAATATCACAGTGATGCTGCGTTAGAGAAGCTACTGAACTACTGCGAGAGGAGTTCAACAATTGTTGTTCGCCCTTTAATTCTGACAGCTTACAATTCAAGTTCGATAAACAATCCATATATTTTTGGTACACTACCTCAAATTTCCGATCCGCCGACTCGAGCATTTCTTTAGTCGTTTCTTCAGACGTTTCCAAATAGAGAATACACGATCTGAACTTATCCTCTGTTTCTTTCCAAACTTTTCCTAGTTCAGCGCTACGGACTTCCAGAGCAAAAATATTTATATCTTCGGGTTTCATTGCCCGGATATATTCAACAAATTTGACAAAAGAGTCAGAAACACTGATAAAACTATCAAAAGGAGTAAACATATTGGAGTCTTAAATGCAAAAACCGCTCAACAATCAAAAAGGATTACGAAAAATTTCCAAATGTAATGATTTTCTAAATCAAGAACTCGAATTATGGAGAATATGCCAATCTGATTTCGATTATTAACCAATCGGTCCAAATTATTCCCAAGAAACACCAACTTCCTTAAGGAAAATTCCAAAAATCGAAATAAAAATTAAAAAATCACCAAATTTTCCAATATTTGGATAAAATTCCAAAAAATGTCCAACAAGTTTTCAAAATTCCGACGAATTTACCACAATTTTCAATGAAATATAACTCAAATCCGCTAAAACAATCCAAATATCCGAAATAATATTTGAAAACCGATAAAAATTGTTCAAAAAACAAACCAAAATTGTTTAAATGACAAATAAATTCCAAAAATCTCGAAAATTTCCTAAATATTCCCAAAGAATATATCAAAAACCACAAAAGGTTAACCAAAAACCAAAAAATAGAGGAAATAATTATCGATAAATGCCGAAAATCGAACGATAATATCAAAATTGTAGCCAAGAAACTACACGAAAAAGCTTAATTTTCAAGAAAAATTAAATAAAATCAACAAAACTGCGAAAAAGGTTTTAAAAAATTATAAATTTTCCACTCGATTTAAAAAATTAAGTCAAAATAAAGATTTTATAAATATAAATATATGCAACAAATATCAAATTTATATTATTTTCAACTAAATTCAATATAAATAATACTAAAAATTATTATTTATATAAATTTCAACTAATGCGGACTGTAGTGTGTATTGCGTTATTATCATACACAACTATATTTCAAATAGTCATACACACACTACTAATTCAATAAACAAAAATTTTCAACTTTGTACCAAACGTGTTAACTAACCACACTCGACCGACCCGATGTGTGTAGCGTACACGTAACGAAGAAGAAACAAAAGAAAACAACTCAACAAGGCGAGCGACGGCTGCCAAACAAATGGTATGTGTGTGTATAGCGTGTGTGTATGGTTAAACGATAGGCTAGTGGCTGACCGTCAGCGTACGTATGTCAACCAACGTAACAATGTAATTATAATTGTGTATTGTCGATCAGTGGAAAAAGAAACAAACGAAAATATTTTTGCGTTTGGTTATATTTTTTTTCTTGCTATTCGAATAGAATGCAACCAAATATTAGAGTGAGTGGGGGTGTTTCAAATTATTGTTATTTATTTTGAAAATAATTTAATAATTTCAATTAATAAAACAAATTGTTTTTTAAAAAACGTTTAATAGAAAAATTATTATAAAATAACCACTCACTTTTTAGAATCAAAACACAAATTAAATACGAAAATTTTTAACAATTTTTTTTCTTTTTTCACTGATCACGATTAGTCCGTCCGCGACTAATATACGACAGACGGAGAGGTAAACGAAACGACAAAAGGTTGTAAAGCGGCCTGCGAATTTGTTTTTGGAAAAAATAATAGGCCGTCGAACTTTGTTTATGATTTTTTTGTTTTAGTTATTATTATGTTTGTTATTATTTTCGCGAGCTCACACAGAAAATAAAAAAGCACTGCACTGACCTACCTGTTTTTGATGATAAAGATGATAATGATTATTTGTAGAGATGATGTTAATGTGTATTGTGATGAGGTATGAGGATGTTGTGTTGTTGTTTTTTGCTGTTGAAAGGCAAACGAGAAAAAAAACAATTAGAACTTAGCTTCCAAAAGCTCGTCTCCGGTTCGAATGGACCAAAATGTTGATGCCGAAATTGCGTGCAAAAAATAAGAAATAAAAACACGAACGTTTTTAGATTTAAATTAAAATAAAGGCATTTGCTTTATTTATAAAAAATAGAAGAGTGGGAAAATAGAGTGACAGATTACCTGTTGATTGGTAGGCCAACAAAAAAAAGAGTCTTTGAGTGTCAACAATAATAAAGGAAGGTGGCGTCGGCCCTAATTCCATACTCGTTAGAATCTCCCATTTGACATTTCAATGTTGTAATACTACGGAGTATGAAGATTGTAACGAATATGGAATTCAATGCGTTTTGAAACACAATAAAAGTGTAAACGCCCAAGAGAATGAAATCAATAGATTTTCTAAATTAAACAGTGTGTGTGTGTGCAAAACTAAAAGAAGAAATTCCAACCAAGATCTCTAAAAATTACACAAACTATAAAAACGACCGAAAAAAGCAAAGCCCAAAGTGAGAAAAGTGTCTGGTATAAAACAACAACAACTTCATCTCTGTGCTCTATGTTGGTGACAAAAAAAATTGAATAAAGTGCCAAAAGAGAAAACACTCAAAAAAGGGAAAGAAAAAAGAATTTTTTTTTTGTGTTAACCGTATTTTTTTTTTCGTGGAGAAAAAAGTATGTATATATATGTGCATAAAAAAGGTGAAAGTAAATATCTCCCGTTGAAAAATATTGCAAGGTATATTTTTTTGCTGTCAATGATCACCGTTACACACATCCATATATTTGCATTATCGAAGCATATACATAAAATACATTAACAAACAGCACAAAGTTGAAAAGAAAAAAATAAAAAGGAAAAAAATCACTTTGCCATATACCAGCATACGAATAATAAATAATACATTATATTAAATACATATTGGCACATCTCACAACAAAAAAATTATATCACCGTCATTTAGTGGCACTATCATTATTTTTTGGGTGTACACATTTCTCACTGCAAGAATAACAGAAATATTTATAATAACGATATCATCATTACAACAAGCACCACACACATCTCTCAAGTAAACGAAAATATATACAAACACACACAGCGTACATTATTCAAACCACGGTTAGCCAGTGGGGAGAATATAACACAAAGAAGAAACGAAAAGAATAATAACAATAACACGGCATATGAACCGCTCACTATACACTCGAGAAAAAATATTAGTTCATCATTTATAGGGTGTAGACCCAAAGAAAAAAATTTGTAATTTTAACAAAAATAATGAAAAATTCTAATGAATTTAATATACTAACACAATATTGATTACACACTCATCTCATATATATCCAACCAAATATAAATATTTTTTTTCAGCAAAAAAAATTTAATAACGAGTTAGTGCTAAAAGAATGTGCCAGTGACGAAAAAATTAAAAATATAAATTTGAATTATAATTGCGGTACTTTTGTAGAAATTAAATTCGTTTTGGAAAAAAAATCAAATTGGTATCAAACCTGTGACTTATATTGGAAAAAATTTCGCGTCTCAGTTGTGCCATTCTTATAGCTACGATGCTCGTCTCAATTAATATTTTGAATTAAACAAAGAAGAGATTTTTCTGTGGAAATACGCTCACACGATTGAGTGCTATTTTATTACATTTATTGAAATTTTGATTGCGCAATTAATTGAAATTCAGTCGCTTATTCTATTGATTTAAATTCTCATCGGATTTTAACAAGCTTGCTTTCTCGTGAATTACGGTTTGGTAGTCACCCGAAAAAAAACTACAATCGTTTCTTTTAATTGGTTCAGTAGTCACCCACTAAAACTACAACTACATGAAAGTATTTTGAAATTCGTAAGGTTTGAAGGTTTTGAGAAATTTCAGGAAATAGATAAATTTGAAGATTGGTGTAGCAAATTCGTCGTCTGAACCAAGATTATTTGCTTATAAGGAATTACTCGACTCAATAAAGATTGAAGTGAAGAACGAATAAAATTATTTTTGCCTAAGTCAGTGGTTACTTCAAAACAGTTTCATCTCGAGTGTTCGAATATAATTAAAATTGAATATGTCCGTTTCTGAAAACGTTGCCACTGATACCATCAAAGCATCGACATCGTCAAAGATTATTCCCAGTAATGGGCCTAAAGCATCGATTTCTGCGAAGAGTATAACGCAGACATCTCCAGAACATGATGTGTTTTTGTTTGAATGCGATCATTTGGTAAATTTTTGCGAACAGTTTGATCAAAGTGATATTACAGATCAAACTGACTCAGTTTTACAAGTCAAATTAAATGATTTAGAGCAAAGGTGGTTGAATTTGCAGAATGCATACAAAAATGTTATGTTGTCTCCTAAGTCCGCTAAGAAAATGCAAAGATCAATTTTAATGCTAGTTCTGACAGCGAGATCACAAATTGAAGATATTTTAAGAATTGCAGGTGCTCAGAATCATCAAGGTGCTAGGCAAAGTGTGCTCCCAATTAATTTACCCCAGTCGTCTCTTGATAATTCCCCTATTTGTATAAAGGTTCCTCCGTGTGACACCGAGATATTTTCAGGTGGTTATGAAGAATGACCTTCTTTCCGTGACATGTTCACAGCGGTCTATGTCAACCACCCAAAATTGTCCCAGGCTCAAAAACTTTATCACTTGCGAAATAAAACTAAAGGTCCTGCGGGTGCTATAGTGAAGCGATATCCTCTCTGCGATGACAATTTTCAATTGGCGTGGAATGCGCTCAAATCTCGATATGAGAACAAAGGGTCCTTGTAGATAATCAACTCAAAATTTTGTTTAACATTCCTGTTGCCACGGTGGAAAATAGCGAGTCCATTCAAAAGGTCCATTCTACAGTAAGTGACTGTCTTTGCACACTAAAAACACTCAATGTCGACATAGAAAGTTGGGATCCAATCTTAATATACTTGGTCTCTACTAAATTACCTGATGAAACTCTATCTCTTTGGGAGCAATCGCTCAAATCTCATCGAGAGTTGCCAACCTGGGTACAACAAGATGAATTCCTCATAAATCGGTTCGAAGTAGTTGAACGCATATCAAGCATTCGGCATTCAAAGGAGACTCAATCCTCAGCTTCTCATATGTTTTCGAAAACAACAACAAAATTCTTCTCAGGAAAGGGTCGATCTCAAATGTTCCTATTGCAAGACGAATCATCAGATCAGGTCGTGTCAAGAATTTCGAAAGTTGTCAATCAATTCAGCAACGGGTAGATTTTGTTGTCAAAAATAATATATGTCTTAACTGATAACAATATAATATGTCTTAACAGATAACATAATATATGTCTTAACAGATAACAACACAATTCTTCTACGAACAGCGCTAGTTCAAATCGAACACAGGGGCGAATTATTCACATTAAGAACATTGATTGATCCTGGATCACAAAGAACTTTCCTATCAGAAAGGATTCGAAATTTATTGCAAATTCCCACCTCTCAAGGTTATTTCGAAATTACTGGTGTTGGAGGCCAGAAACAGACTTCCAAAAAGGAGTGTGAATTAATTATTGTCGCCCCGAAACATAATATGCGATCGTATTACCTAATGTAGTCAAATCTCTTCCCTCTGCCACTTTTGAAGTTGCTAACCCTCAGGATCTAGCAGATATCGATTTAGCTGATCCATCATTTAACAAGTCGTCTCAAATCGATCTCATTTTGGGCAATGATTCTGAAAGATTTATAAACCTAGAGGGTATTAAAAAGAATATATGTGGCAATGCATCTGCTTATAACACCATATTCGGTTGGGTTCTAAGTGACCCAATGCAAGTTGAACAAGTTCATTCGTTCACATCTCGAATAGTCGAATCTGAATTTTTTTTAATAAGCAATTTGCTAAGAAAATTTGGGGAACAGGAAGAGGTTCCTCGTGCTCCACACGTCTCAGTCTCAGATGAATTTTGTGAAGAATTCTACAAAAAAACCACAACACGAACTGCTGATGGTCGTTATATGGTCCGATTGCCTTTTAAAAAGGAATTTTCCGATACATTGTTTCTTGGCTCTTCAAGGCACACAGCCTTAGCCCAATATACGCGCCTGGAAAAAACCATGTCAAGTAATAATGAATTAGCAACTGAATATAACTCAGTTTTAAATGAATATTTGTCATTAGATCACATGGAAGAAACCTCGTCTCATGCATTATGCATAGAAGGCAAATACTTAACCTTTTATCTCCCACACCATGCAGTTGTTCGATCAGAACATAAAAGCACAAAAGTACGAGTAGTTTTCAACGCATCTCGAAAATCAAAGTCAGGTTTTTCTCTTAACGATGTCCTTCATACCGGACCCACTCTCCAAATAGTCTTAACGTCAGTAATACTTAATTGGCGAAAATATCCTTATGTCTTCAGCGGAGATATCCAAAAAATGTATAGACAAATTCTTATACATCCACACGATAGATCATTTCAGAGAATTCTCTTTCGAACCAGTCCCGAAGATATGGTCAAAGATTACAACTTAAAAACTGTCACATTCGGTGTAAATTGCGCACCGTTCCTTGCTATACGCACGCTATTGCAATTATCAGAAGACTCGAAAAATGAATATCCTAACGTCCATCATATAATTCAGAGGGAAACATACGTTGACGATGTTCTAACTGGAGGTTTCACGGTGGAAGAAGCAATAAATAATCAGAAAGATCTTATTTTGGTTCTTAGTAGTGCAGGTTTTCCTTTAAAAAAGTTTACGGCAAACGACAAAAATCTTCTCTCGACACTCTCTTCTGAAGATCTTTATGACTCTGAATTTCTGAGCTTACAAGAAAATAGTTCGACTAAAACACTTGGTATTAAATGGAATGCATTAACAGACACTTTTTCGTATCACATTGGAGTAGCGAGATCTAATCAAACTATGACTAAACGTCAAGTACTTTCTGTTGTTGCTCAGCTCTTCGATCCCGCTGGGTGGATAGCACAGTTAATAATTCGCCCGAAGGTTTTAATGCAGCAGCTCTGGTTAGAAGGTATTGACTATGATGAAAACATCAGCACCGAATCAGAACAAAAATGGAATAATTTGTTGGCAGATTTGCAAGATATTGATACAATTTCAATTCCACGATGGATTCAGTATCGTCCTCAAAACAATATAGAAATTCATGGCTTCTCTGACGCTTCTCAATCTGCAATTTGTGCGTGCATATACATTCGTTGTCAAACGAGAGAAAATGTAGTATTTTCTAATCTGCTCGTCGCTAAAAGTAAAGTAGCTCCATTACAGCCAGTTTGTCTACCCAGATTTGAGCTTAACGGCGCTGTTCTGCTCTCAAAATTAGTTAACTATGTAGTATCGACGTTCGACTTCAAGTTTGAAACCATAAATTTATGGACAGATTCCTCGATAGTGTTAGGTTGGCTATCAAAACCCCCTTGGTCCTGGGAAACATTCGTAGCGAATAGAACTGCTCAGATTCTGGAGTTAGTTCCAAGCGCCTGTTGGCGGCATGTGCCTACCTACGATAATCCTGCCGATTTAAGGACTAGAGGTTGTAAACCTCAGGATCTTCAACCAGATTCAGTGTGGTTTCATGGTCCACATTGGCTTGTACATCCCTCAACAGAATGGCCGAAAAGGGATTTTATTGGCCCCCCTAATTTAGGTAAAAGAACAAAAATACAAGCAATGGTTGCGCTGGAAACTAAAGAATAAGAAGATTCCGACATTTTGAGACCGTTTTCTACGTACAAACGTGCGTTAAAGGTTTTTGCTTATATTGGCCGCTTTTATCAAAATAGCATAAGCAAACGGCGCAATTCTTCAAAAGTATACGACGAAAAGTTATCGCACTCCGATTTCGCCGTTGCTAAAAATCGCCTCATATTTTACTATCAACGAAAATTTTATGAAGAAGAATACAAGTGTCTGGAAAGCAACATGGAAATATCGACAAAAAGCTCCCTAAAGTCTCTTATCCCGTTTTTGGATGAAAAAGGGATAATGAGAGTTAACGGCCGGCTAGCTAATTCTCCCTTGCCATACAATGAACGGTTCCCAATAATTATTCCTAACAAATCCAGATTTTGTCGGGTATATCTAGAGCATTTGCACCTTTGTCTGGCTCACGCTGATTGTAATTTAATGTGTAGAATGGTTCAAACGGAATTCTACATTTCTCGTCTCGAACCAAAAGTTAAAAGCATCATTCACAAATGCAAAATCTGTCTCATCTACAAGCAAAAGTGTTGTTCGCAAATTATGGCTCCATTACCACCTGAACGGTGTACTTTGGCTCCCCTTTTTCACATCACAGGTATAGATTTTGCAGGTTCTCCGCTAGTAATCAAAACTTGTCTATCATATCGGTGGCTCAGAGTGAAGGCAATTCATCAACAATTTTCCGTCAGCCGTTCGAATTAAAAAGTTATAAAAAGTTATATTTTGCGTCAATCGCCCATACTGTTGGATGATGACACATCCGACTAACACATCAACTAAAAAAAAATATTTCTATTTCAGCTCTAATTTCCCCTATTAAATGGTAACCATATCACTTCTCATTCCACCTCACTTCATCCTTATATATTCGTTTTCATACAGTGAAATGGGCCGTACTAATTCATATCCCATTTCAGGTCAATCAATAGCCACGAAGTGTACAAATGTGTTGTTTGCAACCAGCGGCACTCCTTGCGTTTCTGCCAGCAGTTCATTATGATGCGGGTTGCAGCGAGGCGAAACGTCATCCGAAAATTTAAATACTGCCTGAACTGCTTGACCAAGAGTCACACGGTACGAGACTGCCACTCGAAGGACGTCTGCCGTAAATGTGGTTACCAACATCACACCATGCTGCACCCTGAATCGCAGGGAAACTTTCGGCCAAATGTGCATGGTCGACTGGCACTGCCCAGCGGAGAAGAGAGCCCATCCCGGGAGCTGGTTCCGCGCAGAACCTCTCCGAATCCTGCATCGCAGCGGAACAACCGACGCCCAAATCGTCAACATCGACCACCACAGCAACAACGACCACAATCGTCACATCAACCCCAGCGTCGGCAGTCACGCAATAACTCCCAAACCTACACCCGTCGCCGCTACCGTCAGCACCAGAGTGTCAATATTCGAAGCGTGGTAATGCCCAACCAACGACTCCTTCCACAGGCCATAAAATCTCTGGCGTATTCCTAAAATCTTGAAAAATAAAATTATTTATACGGATGGTGACAACTGTAACAAGTTATGTACCTTAACAAGATGCACATCAACTTTTTCGTTCAATATTGAAAGCAGATTTAATATTATGAGCCTTATCGAAACCGCTGATAATGGCAAAAGTCCTGGTCATAATGAAATATCATGTAAAATTTTAAATACATCTAAAGATTATATTTCGGAACACCTATTATAAAATTTCAACAATATGGTAAACAAGTGTATATATCCAGATGTTCTTAAAATAGCTAAAATTGTACCACTACCCAAACTGCGAAATGCAAATAAAGCATGTGATTTTAGGCCAATAGCCTTGTTGTCATTATTTGAGAAACTGTTGCATAAACAACTCTCAACATATCTTGAATAGACTGGGCAGGTGTATCAAATGCAATTCGGGTTTCGGAATGGAAGCGGAACGCAGGATGCTGTAGTCAATATTATAAATATTATTTGTGATGGCTTAGATGCAAACTTTGGAGGAGTTGGTGCAGTGTTCTATGACCTTTCAAAAGATTTTGACCTTGTAGATCACACAATATTGCTGTCTAAACATCCATATTATGAGATTAGTGGTAATGCGTAGAGATGGTATTTACCGGGTAAATACCCAAGGGGTAGGTAAATACCCATTTGCGGGTATTTATTTGGGTTTTTACTATATTGAATCGGTAATACACATCTTACACTCTCTTTCCGGGTTTCTGTTATCAAATCGATTTAGAATGGATAGTTTTAAAATACTTCAAAGACGTGGGTAAATACCCGAGTTTTTACCCAAAAAAATGGGTATAAAGTCATTAACTGCCGAACCACTTGACATAGGCGGCCAAAATTTTACATACATGTGTTTAATGATAAAACACATATAGAAATATAAAAAGGAGATCCCAGGGTCCAAGTTTTTATATAGCCCCCATATAACCCTATATCCCTATTTAAGGCATTTTTTGTTTATTAGACACATTTTACAACCAAATTGGCTGTAATTTGGCACAGAGTGTTCTTTTTGGGTACCAAATGTCCATGAAAAAATGTATGAATGTAGGTCCACATTTACCCAAAAATTGGGTATAAACTCACTAACTGCCTAACCACTTGACATAGGCGGCCAACATTTTGCATACATGTTTCTAATGTCGAAGCAAACACATAAATCCAAAATGGGGTCCCTGGGTCCAAGTTTTGATATAGCTCCCATATATTCCTATCTCCCGATGTAAGGTATTTTTTGTCTTTTAGACGCAGTTTACAAACAAATCGGCTGTAATTTGGCACATAGTGTTCTCTTTGGGTGCCAAATGTCCACGCAAAAACTTATGTATGTAGGTCAAAGTTTATTGGTAGCCCCCATACAAAGGTACCCCTATTTTTAGTACTTACCCAAAAATTGGGTCTAAACTCATTAACTGGCAAACCACCTGCCATAGGCGGCCAAAATTTGGCTCAGATGGTTTTTATATCAATACAAGTAATGGTATGGGAAATGGGGTCCTTGGGTCCAAGTTTTGATATAGCCCCCATATAACCCTCTTCCCGATTTAAGGTATGTATTGTCCATTAGACACATTTTATGACAAAATTGACTGTAATTTGGCACGTGGACGTAGGTCCACGATTTCTGATAGGACCCATACAAAGACAACCCTATTTTGAGTATTTACCCAAAAATTGGGAATAAACTCATTAACCGGCAAATCACTTGCCATATGTGGCCGAAATTTTCCTTACATGTTTCTAATGTCAAAGCTATGGAAATTGGGACCCTGGGTCCAAGATTTGATATAGCCCCCATATTTAAGGCCCCCTCCCGATTTAAGGTACTTTTTGTCTATTATACACATTTTACGATCAAATTGGATATAATTTGGCATAGTGAGATCTTTTTTGGACCGTTATATAGGACCGAATACGTGGACCAATTGGTACTCAATAAAATTGGTAGTCATAGAGAACTCTCTGTGCCAAATTTCAGCCAATCAAATTGGCTAGTAGATAAAAATTACCTAAAATCGGGAAGTACGGTTACATGGGGGCTATATCAAAACTTGGACCCAGCGACCCCATCTCGCATACTATTACTTGTATTGATATAAAAACCATCTGAGAAAAATTTTGGTCGCCTATGGCAGGTGGTTTGCCAGTTAATGAGTATGCCAAATTACAGCCAATTTGGTTGTAAAATGTGTCTAATATACAAAAAATACTGGTAAATCAATACCAATGCTTGTTAAGGTTTGTAACTTTGCACATATATATTTGAAGATTTAAAAGAGAAGAAAAATAATTTACAAAAAATTGTTGTTATTGTTTTGTTGTTGTTTTTTGTAATTAAAAAAGTCTTTATTTTTGATGGCGAGCATAATAACTCCTCACTGGAACATCGGAATCCGAAAATTCCAACGGTGTTAGAAAGAGTACATGTCTGGCTCTCGTATGAACTAGGATTAGTGACTTCGCTCTCAAATTAACAAAATGGCGGATCTTTGAAAAACTATTTTTGGAAAATCGCCGAGTTGACCAAAAACCAAGTTAAAAAACCAGTAAGGAAAGTAGTAAAGTCGGACGGGGCCGACTATATGATACCCTTCACCACTTTGAGTATATTCAACAGATGAATCCTAACAGAAGTCGCATTTTTAAAGGACCAGTAAAATGAAATTGGAACCATAAACACGTCATTCTGCAACCGATACTAAATTGTTCATTTGGTCAGATATAGAAGCTATATCTAAATCTGAACCGATTTCAGGAAACTTAACACACATCATTCTAGAAATAATTTGTTACGCGGTGCCAAATTTCGTGCAAATCGAAAGATATATAGGGACTTTGGTGCACCATTTACATTAAATCTGACGAAAGTATATGTGGGAGCTATATATAAATCTGAACCGATTTTCAGCAACTTTACACACATCATTCTAGACCTAATTTGCTACGCTGTGCCAAATTTCGACTCAAAAAAGTGATTCTATGCATATTCTCAAAAGGAGCCATGGGTCTATCTCGATTATTTTTGCATGTTACAAACATATGCACAAAAACATAATACCCTGTACCAGAAAAAAGAATTTGGTTCAAGAACCTCAAAACCTGGGGGCTACCAGAAAAAA
Source organism: Musca vetustissima (assembly GCF_032173495.1). Classification (NCBI taxonomy): domain Eukaryota; kingdom Metazoa; phylum Arthropoda; class Insecta; order Diptera; family Muscidae; genus Musca; species Musca vetustissima. Next base: position 58,149 of record NW_026872871.1, read on the forward strand.
TTGACCAATATTTATAATTTATAGTGGAGAGATGTGCTACCTAATAAGAACTCGACGTACTAAATTACAGTCAATTTGGTCGAAAAATCCGATCAGAACCCCCAAAATACCAAAAATTTTGGGGTACCGTTTTTCTGGTAGTACCCATATACTACCAGAAAAACTGGACGTATATTTATAATTTTTAGTGGAGTAATTTGGTACCCTATAAGAACCCAATGTACAAAATTTCAGCGAATTCAGTTATAAAGCGAGCCCAAAAACCCGAAAATACCGAAAATTGGGGGTGCCTTATATGGGGGCTTTCCGAAAAAATGGACCTTTATTTATAATGTTTGGTAGAGAGATTTGCTACCCAATAAGAACACAAAGTACCAAATTTCAGTGAATTCGGTCGAAAAATGCCATCAAAACCCCCAAAATACCGAAAATTGGGGGTAATCTTATATGGGGGCTATTTGAAAAAATTGACCTTTATTTATAATTTTTGGTAGGGAGATTTGCTACCCAATAAGAACTCAATGTACAAAATTTCAGCGAATTCAGTTAAAAAACGAGCTCAAGAACCTCAAAATACCGAAAATTTGGGGGTACCCTTATATGGGGGTTATGCGAAAAAATGGACCGTTATTTATAATTTTTGGTAGGGAGATTTGCTACCCAATAAGAACACAAAGTACCAAATTTCAGCGAATTCGGTCTGAAAATGCGATCAAAACCCCCAAAATACCGAAAATTGGGGGTAATCTTATATAGGGGGGCTATCCGAAAAAATGGACCTTTATTTATAATTTTTGGTAGAGAGATTTGCTACCCAATAAAAACTCAAAGTACCAAATTTCAGCGAATTCAGTTAAAAAACGCGCTCAAGAACCTCAAAATACCGAAAATTTTGGGGTACCCTTATATGGGAGCTATGCCTAAACGTGGACCGATTTTCTCCAATTTCAATAGGGTTCGTCCTTGGGCCAATTAAGTGACCTGTGCCAAATTTCATCCAAATCGGATCATAAATGCGACCTGTACTTTGTTAACAAAAATACATGGACGGACGGACAGACGGACGGACAGACGGACATGCATAAATCGACTCAGAAAGTGATTCTATGCATATTCTCAAAAGGAACCATGGGTCTATCTCGATTATTTTTGCCTGTTACAAACATATGCACAAAGACATAATACCCTGTACCACAGTGTGGTGAAGGGTATAATAAGGAAGATCCTCACCGATTGACTTTATCCTTGTTCATACGATAGCTATATACTCACAGAGAAACGTGTAAAAATTTGGAATCGATTGGGTTATTAGTTTTTGAGTTATCGTGCCCGCCATTCTCAAAAGAGAAAAAGTCGTTTTAAGTTTGAGAAGCCCTTTAGCCGTCACTTGATGCTGACACAATAAATCGGCTATATTTTCAAGAGTTCCTTAGATTTTCACTTCAAATTTTGTAGGGACATTCTTGAATTAGTGTAGATTCGAATTAAATAAAAAAAATGTTGACCCCGAGAATGGCGGGAGGTCCCCTTAAATCGGGAGATACGGTTATATGGGGGCTATATCAAAACTTGGACCCAGGGATCCCATTTTGAATTTCTATATTTGCTTTGACATTAAAAACATGTATGCAAAATTTTGCGCGCCTATGTTAAGTGGTTCGGCAGTTAATGAGTTTATACCAATTTTTGGGTAAATACTCAAAATAGGGGTACATAATGTGGACCTACATTCATAAATGTGGATAAAAAATACCTTAAATCGGGAAGAGGGTTATATGGGAGCTATATAAAAACTTGGACCCAGGGACCCCAGTTTGGATTTCTATGTTTGCAAAATTTTGGCTGCCTATGTCAAGTGGTTCGGCAGTTGATATAAAAACCATCTGAGCCAAATTTTGGTCGCCTATTGCAGGTGGTTTGCCAATTAATGAGTTTATACCATATTTTTGGGTAAATACTTTTGTATGGGGGATACCAGTAAACTTGGACCTACATACATAAGTTATTTTATGGACATTTCGCACGCAAAGGGAACACTCTGTGCCAAATTACAGCCAATTTGGATGTAAAATGTGTCTAAGAGACAAAAAATACCTTACATCGGGAGATAGGAATATATGGGGGCTATATCAAAACTTGGTCCCAGGGACCCCATTTTAAATTTCTGTGTTTGCTTCGACATTAGAAACATGTATGCAAAATGTTGGCCGCCTATGTAAGAGGTTAGTTTATACGCGGGTATTTACCCAATTTACCGGGTATTTACCCTTTGGGTATTTACGCACTGCCCATCTCTAGCCATTTTTATTGAAATTTTTTTAATTTTTTGCGAACAAAATATTTATTTGCTCTTACTCCAAAAATTATTTGGCGGTAAAATTATAGTATAATTTGAATTTTCGTGCACCCTACTGTCGTTAATTGCGATTTGCAAATTATTTTCCTAAATTTTTGTTCCTTTCTTTGGAAATTTTACAAAATTTGTGATTTTTGTTGTAGCTATCGACTATATTTGCTCTTCCTTCATCGATCCTTTTGCAAATTTGACTTGTGTACCCTAAATTCAGTTCTAGTCGATCTCAGATAGTAAAAATATAGATTTTTTTTAACTTTTTTGCTTTGCTATGGTATGTTTTTCTATAGCATCATGTCTTCCACTTCATTGACACAATTTATTCGTGCTTCAGATAATGTCAAATTTATTGCCTCGTACCATGCTTAAGCCAGAAAGTCATAAGATTTTCAACCTTGAAATTCGAAGCTCGGCACTTCATGAGTTATGGTCTAAAGTCAAAGACACTTACGACAAGTGTATTGAATATTTATTGACATTAGAAACATCACAGTAGATCTCTTTTGCCGACTCAAAATATCAATCATCTAATCAAAGTTTCATTAATTGTTTGTCGGAGATCAATGAAAAGATTCACAATCTTAAGCCGGTGAAAGCTCCTCCTCCAATATTTGGTTTTCTTTTGTCAAAATTATTTGTAGCGAAATACACAATCATATTAAAATTAAACAAACTATTGCTCAAAACTGAACTACCGTACATATTGCTCCATTTTATTCACAATGCAAATACTAAACTAGAATATGTTGCGCTTTAAGGTGGGCGGCAATGTTTAGGTTTGATACATTGTTTACGACATTGTATGTGTTCGATATGTTGTTCACCCCTTCCGTAGCAATTTTTATTATTCAAATTAAATGGCCACTCATTTGAGTCAATGGGGGAATCATCTCTGCATTTCTTCTAAAAGTCACATTCGCCTGGTTCGGATTGTAGGAGAGAGTATCGGCTCATTCCTATGCTCTCTTATAGAAGTCACATTCGCTCAGTTCGGATGCAGAGAAGACTTTCCAGTGCTACGGTCGTCGATGTGATCTCGACCTTGTTTACACTAAATTTGCTCACCGCGACTCACTTGCATTATCGCTTTCGTAGATTAAAATTGCTTTCTTGAAAATAATATTGAAAATATTTTCTTACACAGAAATGTTTTATATATATTTTTGTATTTCTTTTTGGGTTTTTCTCTCATCATCGGTATCACGCCAACAATGCGAAAACATGGCGTTCAGACACGAATATCCCGTTGGGCATTATATTTTCCGTAATAAAGCTGGTAATATAATCATATTCTGGTCGTTTTAGATGGGTTTACTAAGTTTGAGTGGTTGTACCCCACTAAGAGTACAGGCACATGTTAGGTAAAAGATAGATTGGCTAAACAATGGCGGCAATGTTTAGGTTCGATACATTGTTTACGACATTGTATATGTTCGATATGTTGTTCACCCTTTCCGTAGCAATTTTTATTATTCAAATTAAATGGTCACTCATTTGAGTCAATGGGGGAATCATCTCTGCATTTCTTCTAAAAGTCACATTCGCCTGGTTCGGATTGTAGGAGAGAGTATCGGCTCATTCCTACGCTCTCTTATAGAAGTCACATTCGCTCAGTTCGGATGCAGAGAAGACTTTCCAGTGCTACGGTCGTCGATGTGATCTCGACCTTGTTTACACTAAATTTGCTCACCGCGACTCACTTGCATTATCGCTTTCGTAGATTAAAATTGCTTTCTTGAAAATAATATTGAAAATATTTTCTTACACAGAAATGTTTTATATATATTTTTGTATTTCTTTTTGGGTTTTTCTCTCATCATCGGTATCACGCCAACAATGCGAAAACATGGCGTTCAGACACGAATATCCCGTTGGGCATTATATTTTCCGTAATAAAACTAGTAATATAACCATCTTCTGGTCGTTTTAGATGGGTTTACTAAGTTTGAGTGGTTGTACCCCACTAAGAGTACAGGACAAGTTAGGTAATAGATAGATTGGCTAAACAGTCTGCATTTTTGTCTGATTTTTGTCGGAGCTATCGACTATATTTGCTCTTCCTTCATCGATCCTTTTGCAAATTTGACTTGTGTACCCTAAATACAGTTCTAGTCGATCTCAGATAGTAAAAATATAGATTTTTTTAACTTTTTTGCTTTGCTATGGTATGTTTTTCTATAGCATCATGTCGGCCACTTCATTGATACTATTTATTCGTGCTTCAGATAATGTCAACATTATTGCCTCGTACCATGCTTAAGCCAGAAAGTCATACGATTTTCAACCTTGAAACTCGAAGGTCGGCACTTCAAGAGTTATGGTCTAAAGTCAAAGACACTTACGACAAGTGTATTGACTATTTATTGACATTAGAAACATCACAGTAGATCTCTTTTGCCGACTCAAAATATCAATCATCTAATCAAAGTTTCATTAATTGTTTGTCGGAGATCAATGAAAAACTCCTCCTTCTCCAATATTTGGTTTTCTTTTGTCAAAATTATTTGTAGCGAAATACACAATCATATTAAAATTAAACAAACTATTGCTCAAAACTGAACTACCGTACATATTGCTCCATTTTATTCACAATGCAAATACTAAACTAGAATATGTTGCGCTTTAAGGTGGGCGGCAATGTTTAGGTTCGATACATTGTTTACGACATTGTATATGTTCGATATGTTGTTCACCCCTTCCGTAGCAATTTTTATTATTCAAATTAAATGGTCACTCATTTGAGTCAATGGGGGAATCATCTCTGCATTTCTTCTAAAAGTCACATTCGCCTGGTTCGGATTGTAGGAGAGAGTATCCGCTCATTCCTACGCTCTCTTACAGAAGTCACATTCGCTCAGTTCGGATGCAGAGAAGACTTTTCAGTGCTACGGTCGTCGATCTGATCTCGACCTTGTTTACACTAAATTTGCTCACCGCGACTCACTTGCATTATCGCTTTCGTAGATTAAAATTGCTTTCTTGAAAATAATATTGAAAATATTTTCTTACACAGAAATGTTTTATATATATTTTTGTATTTCTTTTTGGGTTTTTTTCTCATCATCGGTATCACGCCAACAATGCGAAAACATGGCGTTCAGACACGAATATCCCGTTGGGCATTATATTTTCCTTAATAAAACTAGTAATATAATCATATTCTGGTCGTTTTAGATGGGTTTACTAAGTTTGAGTGGTTGCACCCAACTATTTCGAGTAACGACTATCCCCTATGCTATGGTAGAATACGCCTACATGGGGACAACCCCTACTCACGGAACTAATCAGCTAACTATTTTAATATAAGACAGCAGAAAAGTAGACCGATATTTATAATTTGTAGTGGAGACATTTGGTACCCAAAAATAACCCAATTACCAACTTGGGGTTACCAGAAAAAGTGGACCGATATTTGTAATTTGTAATGGAGACATTTGATACCCAAAAAGAACCCAATGTACCAAATTTCAGCGAATTCGGTCGAAAAACGAAAGGGGTACCGTTATATGGGGGCTACGAGAAAAAGTGGGAATAGTTTTATTATAGACATTTGGTAACTAAAAAGCACCCAATGTACCAAATTTAAGTGAATTCGGCGGAAAAGCACGCTCAATAACCCCAAAATATCGAAAATTGGGCGGTACGCTTATATGGGGACCGATATAGCCCATCTTCGAACATGACCTGGCTGCAGAAGATAGGGTCGTAAATGAATATTTCGATGAGTTACCAACGAAATGACAAAATGTATATACCCTCCATACTATGGAGGAGGTTATAAAAACATACATACAACATAGAAGTTAAGATTGAAGTTACTATTGAATATTTTTTTATGTTTTTAAGTACAAATCTCATTAATTTAATCTTATGATCCTTTTAATAAACTGTTAGAAAAAGACATTCGAAAAAGGGTTTTATTATTGTACAAAGGTAAATAAACATACATATATTTTCAAACTTTACAACACATATTTTCAAAGTTAACAATAGTGGAGACTGGGGCACCTTCGGCAATCGCGTTTTCGATATCAAACTCTCACCGTCATCACAAGTTTCGATACATAGGTATCGAATATCGAAATAAATAAATGCCACAAAGTTTGAACTTTCTAGCTAATAAACTTATTTAGATGCACATATTACAGATGTTTTGTAATATGTTGATTCCATTTCGTAAGTATTTCGTGTATAAAACGTATACAATTTTAAGACAATATTATTAAAAAGTGGTTAACTACGATGTGTATTATTATAGAAATATTTAAAAATATGATGTTTTTACAAGACTGATATACAGATCGAGCAATATTATTTCCTTAAAATGTTTTTGAATTTGTCTATAAAAATAATTCTTTAATATGGTTCGAAATTACATATATAAGACTAAACGTGCGTGTATTGACGAAAATGCGATAGAAAAAACTATTTCTTATGGTGTGTGCGACCTTGAGATTTCAACGTCCCCCGCTAGAAAATATAGACCTAAAATTCAAATATTGTGTCGCGTATTAAAACCAAATAGAGCCTTCAGAGGATCTGAATTTCAACCAGACTGATAGCAATGATAATTACCAGGCTATGACTATTGTGCCGAATGTGCCCCATCAAATGCCGAAGCTACCCCGGGTTGGGGCACATTCGGCGAATTTGACTTTTTTACAAAACTGTTGTTGGCGTGATACCGATGAAGGGGAGAAAAACCAATAAAGAAAGAAAAACAAAATAAAACAAATTTGGTATTAGAATATATTTTTAAACTTTATTTGGCAAGTTAGTGAGTTTCGAATGAAACAAAACTTTACCTTAATGCGTGCGTGTTCGATCGAAAGCGAGATTGCAAGTTAAATCAACGAGAGCAAGAATGTAAGTTTAAACAACGAAAGTTAGAATGCAAGTTTAAACAACGAGAGTTAGAAAGCAAGTGACTAGCGGTGAGCAAATGTAGCGTAAACAAGGTCGAGATCACATCGACGGCCGTAGCACTGGAAAGTCCTCTCTGCATCCGAACTGAGCGAATGTGACTTCTAGGAGAGAGCGTAGGAATGAGCGGATACTCTCTCCTACAATCCGAACCAGGCTAATGTGACTCCTAGAAGAGAGCGCAGAGAAGACACCCCCATTGACTCAAATGAGTAGCCAATTAATGTGAATAATAATTGGTATGCTACGGAAGGGGTGAACAACATATCGAACATAAGCATTGTCGTAAACAATGTATCGAACCTAAACATTGCCGCCCACCTTGCAGCGCTACAATGCAATGCAACATGAATTAGACCAAATCGCGACTTATTCTAGGTATTTGCATTGTGAATAAAAGGCATCGACAGGTATAGTAGTTCAGTTTTATTGAGCAGGTGCGGATATAAGTCAATTAAAATTATTTATTTTTCGACTATTTTGACAAAAAGAATACACGATGAAGTTATTCTTTACTATTTACAACTAATTTTGTATCTGGTCGACGAACAATTCCTTGTTGGACCTAGTATGATTGCTCATGATGGAGCACAACGAATTAATAAAACTGAATAGGAGCTAAGTATGATTCCATTTTTTTTTTTTGATTGATTCCTCGAGTGAGTTTGTAATTGGAGTAACTATTAGAAATGTTAACCAGTAAAGTCTATTGATAAGACTTAGAGGGGAATCGACTATTATTTGTTAATGTGGCGAAGATAGATGGCCCGATGCAAGTTGAACAGTATCGAAAGGGATCTAGAATTAAGTAAGCCTCTGTGCGAACTAAGAACAAATTCTGTCATATGACAAACGCGATAACGCAAAAACGAGAATGAGATGCCAAAAGGAAGCAGAACACAAAGGAGGAGTGACTTCTAAGAAACTGCTTTAATTTAAAAGCAGACGAAGACATATACAAAACCTTTGACGATATGACACGCTGAATTCGTAAACAACTTCAATCGAATGGCTTGAGTAACTTTTTTCAAAAAAGAGCAACTATGAAGTCTCAAGAAGATTAAACGATTGATAACAATACGCATAATTTTAGAGAACCAAATGTGGATAAGAAGGCTACGAGGCTGATTTCCACCATGAATGGAAATCGCGTGAACGAATTCTGCAAAAATACAAACAATTGGCAAGAATACGATAATGTAATTGGTTGACGTTCAATCGATGACAGCGATAGAGAATGAGAGCTTTGGGGAGGAGTGAACTGTTCGATAGCAAAGAAAGTTTGGTCAGCAACGAAAACCTAAGTAAGCGAGATTGGCATTAGGAGAAAAAGCTAAATTTTGACCGGACGCAACGACGATAATTCTTCTCACAGAACATGTCCGACGGCGAAGGATGCTTCAATTTGGGAACATATGGAAGTCCCCAAAGTCGGAGTAGTGTTCTGTGGCGAGATTCATCCTCAGCAAAATCCAACGCAGTCCTAAAGACCTGGACTGTGGACGAAGGCATAGGACCAGTCAGAATCCAGCCGAATATCGTGTTTTGGGCTAAGAGGGAACCCAAAACATTTCGTTGCGTCCCTTCCTTCAAGATTTGTGGATACAAATCTGCCCCTATTAACAAATCGACAGGTCTAGAATTGAAGAGGTGAGCATCGGCTAAAGGAAGATTGGGCAAACAAGAAGTGAGATTAGAACTAAGGGGCACTGAAGGAAGATTTCCAGATATTTTTGGTAGAACGAAAGCATTTGCATCAACAAATAAAGAAGAATCTAAGCGAGAAGCGATGCGAATTGAACAATTTTCCTGGAAGTGGCATAAGTTGAACTATTTACACCGGAAATGGTGGCAAAAATTGACTGAGTAGGTAGTTGAAGACGAGTTTGCAAGTGTTCAGATATGGAAGAAGCCTCTGAACCAGGGTCGATCGAATTTGGCGAATTTTGCAAATATTACAGTTATGGATACTGGCACAATTTGTGACGGAATGTCCTACAGAGAGACAATTTAAACAACAACCCTGTTTTTTAGCAAAACCAAATCTTTTTTCAAACGAAAGTGTTTTGAATTTTGGACATGAACGAAAGAATGCAGGTGAATTTTGAATTGTATTTTACAGCTAAGTTAACTAAATGTGTTTTGACTCTACTTTTCGAAATAGAACTAGTAGGAGAACTTCGCATGTCTCGCAAGCAAGCTAATGTTTGAATTCTTTCACTAAGGAATTTGTTTAAGTCTTCCCACGACGATAGCGAAGATTTGTCTTTTATACTCTGCTCCCACAAAGCTGCGGTTATTTTAGGTAAACGGTGATGACAAATATATACCAAAATTGGATCCCAGTGAGCCGTAACTACGTCATATACTGACATAGCAGAAATGCAGCCGTTGATACCACGCTGTAGAATTTTCAAGTTAGAACTAGATTCAGAATCTAACACGGGAAGGTCAAAAAGGAGCTTGAGATGGTTATGAACTAGAATACGTTTATTGTCGTACTTATCCTTCAACGACTGCCAAGCCGTAGCGAAACTTTTATGGGTGAGAGGAAACTTAGACACGATTTCCCTAGCTTCACCTTTTGTTTTCTGAACTAAGTGACAAAGCCTCTCAATGTCACTTAGGCGAGAGTTATTAATAAATATAGCTGAGAAAAGATCCCGGAATGTGGGCCACGATAAGAAATCTCCATGAAATCAATCTCACACGGTGGTAAGTTGAGATTATGCATAGTATTGAAATGCTCCCATTAGAAATCGAGATGTCTGCAGGATTTGGAAATTCAGTTTGAACCATATTTGATGAATTTGGGATATTCCTATTCAAACTATTACTAGAACTATTAAAATCATGAGGAGGCCGATGAGATGCACTACCGATTTGTTGAGGATTTGGAGCTAAAGTAGTTTGCGGTGTGTTAGCATTAAGGACGACAGGAGGTGCAGGAGGAGATTTCACCGACTTAAAATTGTGAATCCTTTCATTGATCTCCGACAAACAATCAGTGAAACTTTGATTAGATGATTGATACTTTGAATCGACAGAAGAGATCTGCTCTGATGTTGTACCCTCTATTGTCAACAAATAGTCAATACACTTGTCGTAAGTGTCCTTAACTTTAGACCATAACTCTTGAAGTTCCGAACTTTGAATTTCAAGGCTGAAAATTGTATGAGTCTCTGGCTTAAGTATATGGTATGAGGCAATAAATTTGACCACATTATCTGAAGCGCGAATAAATTGTGTCAATGGAGTGACCGACATGATTCTATAGAAAAACAAACGATAGCGAAGCAAAAAAGTCAAAAAAATCTATATTTTTACTATTTGAGGTCGACTGGAACCGAATATAGGGTACACACAGTCGAATTTGCAAATGGAACGATGAAAAAAGAGGTAATATAGTCGATAGGAGCAACTAAAAACAACAAATTTTGTGAAATTTCCAAAAAAGGAACAAAAATAGAAAATAATTTGAAAATCGCAATTACCGACAGTAGGGTGCACGAAATTTCAAATTATACTATAATTTTACAGACAAATTATTTTTTGTTGTAAATGTAAATATTTATTTTTTTTTTTTTTTTTTGCAAAAAATTACAAATTTTTCAATAAAAATGTCCAAATAGAGTTATTAATTAACTAAAAATTAATGCGTTGAATGCGTCTATAAATTGCCGAAAGTACGGTACTTTTTCGTAAAAGTCCAAAAATCTACAATAGACCAACAAATATAACAATAATTTTTTATAAGATATTGTTTTAATATTATGTATAAAATTTCACAATTTTGTACCACGCACCCACTGTGTAGTGGTGAATAACGAATACCGCACAAAAGGGAATAAAACACAAGCAGTGTTGAGTGAGCGGCTAACGCACTACAAACAGACCAACGACAACGAATCAACAGAGATGTGTGGGGAGAGCAAGATCTTGTTGGTACGTTTGTTTATTAGTCGGCTCACACTAAACAAGGCGGCTGGAATGCGAGAATGATATTTGTTGTTGATATCACACGATCAACAGAACAACGAGAACGATCCAACAGTGAGAGTTGGGGAATGGATATGTTGTTGGTGTGATTGAGTGTTAGCAAACAGACGCTATAAAAAGGCGCGTGGAATATTAGAATATTATTGTTGTGTTTAACGAACAAACAAGGAGAGTTGATGCGATATTAGAATTGTTGGTAGGTTTGAGAATAACAAGGAAAAGTAGAAAAAGGGCACGATGAGTGTACTTATTGTTGTTAGTGCTTTTTCTCACTAGTGGCTGGCGAGTTAAACAAGAAAACGAGGTGTATACGTTGCCTTTGGTGAGAAATAACAAATAAGCACTACACAACCGATCACTGGCAAACAAATTATTGCAAGAATATGAGACAATGTGTGGACTGTATATTTAGGGAAACACGCGTTAAGGCAATTGTAGGGCGACCAGTACGTGACGTAGCGAAATAAGTAGCAACAAATGGAATATTTATTTTTGTAAAGCGAAATGTAAAAAACGAAAACACTCGCGGTATGCTCAATATAAAAGAAACTGAACTACGTACCTTTGAGTTTATGATGTATTGTTTGGATAATGATGCAGTTTTTGATGTTGTTGATGAGGTGTTGTGTTTGGTGAGGGGGATGATATATTTCTCCTTCGAAAATAAGGAATAAGCGAGATGAGTAACGTCACAATGAAAATGCTTATTTTTATCCTTCTCGAACGGATCAAAATGTTGGCGTGATACCGTGTAGCAGTGAAACCCCAAAAATAAAGAAAAGAAAAACGAAATAGAGTTTTGTAAATATTTTCAATCTTTATTGTAAAGTAGGTGGGTTTCGTGAGAAACAAGACTTTACCTTAGCGTGCGTTAACTACGATAGCGAGAGATGTTTTAGCAACGAAAGCGAGAATGTAAGTGTTTACTCTACGAAAGCGAAAAAGCAAGAGATGTTGCGATGGGCAAGAAAGCAACAGCAAGGTCGTGATCAACAACTACCACAGCATTGGAAAGCGCCTCTCTGCATCCGAACTAAGCGAATGTGGCTTCCAGGAGATATAGTAGAAGAGAGCGAAACTCTCCCCTACAATCCGAACTAAGCGAATGAGGCTCCTGGAAGATATGGAGAGAAGATTTCCCCATTGGGCTCCGAAGAGCGGCCAATTAAAGTGGTTAATTGTAATGCTGTAGAAGGGGAACCAATGTATCGAACATATACATTGCCGTAAGCAATGTATCGAACTTAAACACACTGCGAACTATTTGCTTTATATTGAAACAGGTTGGAATACTCTTTATGTAACTTCACTTAAATCGCATTTTAGTTATGTTAATAAAATATATCGCCTTACCCCCTAAGACTACCACGAATTTTAGCCGAAGAAATTTTACGCCGCGATATAAGTTGGGCCAATGACTGGTACATATATACTGGTATGGTACGTCAACGAGAAAGCGGAGTGTATGGGTAGCCTTTAGTGAGAAATCGCAAATAAGCACTACACAACAGATTACTGGCAAACAAATTATGGCGAGAATATGCGACAAAGAGTGGACTGTATATTTAGGAATGCGCGCGTTAAGGTAATTGTAGGGCGACCAGTGCGTGACGTAGCGAAAAAAAATGATTATTAAATATTTGTTTTTGTAAATCGAAAGTAAAAACGAACAAAACTCGCGGTATGCTCAATATAAAAGAAACTGAACTACGTACCTTTTAGTTTACGACGTTGTTTGTGGATGATGTATTTGATGATGATGAGGTGTTGTGTTTGTGAGGGGTGATGATGTTTTTCTCCTTTAAAATAGCGACAAGTGTGAAATTGTTGGTAGATTATCCGACTTAATGGGATAAAAACGCAACAACAATGCTAGTAAATATCCGGCTCGAACGGATCAAAATGTTGGCGTGATACCGATGAAGGGGAGAAAAACCAATAAAGAAAGAAAACCAAAATAAAACAAATTTGGTATTAGAATATATTGTTACGTTCTTGGATTTTACTTAATCCCGTGTAGACGTTGTTTTATTTCCCAATACAGTTCGTACTAAATAAAACGCGGGTTCTTTCTGATTACGATTATTACAATGACTTTATTGACACAACTTTACTTTGCACGTTACTTTACAGCTTTACGTTACTTGACTGTTTCAATTCGCGATCTGATTCACAACTGACTAACTGCCTTTCCATTTCCCCTATTTATATGAGCCTTGCCTGTCGCTACAGAAGTTCCTAGACGATCTGGTAACACCTAGATTACGAACAATCTACCAATGCAACACACACATTCAAACTTACATTGAGTGAACAATAACAACAACACATATACAGGCGAGGGAGTAACAAAGAAAGAGGAATTAAGCGATCATCAATGATGACGTTTAACAAGAATTGTACGTCAATAACAAAATAGAAAATGAAAGAGGAAATGGAAAGATGTAGACAAATCTATACAGTAGTTGTTGTTGTGAAGTTATTGGAATAAACTGCGTAATAGAAATTTACGTTACAATTCAAATTCTTAAAATAACGGAATTCATCTAAATTAACTTAAATCTAAAGTTATATTCGTAACATTGCCCCCCGCTTAAGCCTGTTCGTCCCGAATAGGCACAGTTCCCGTTCCGTATGGGGCCAGCCGCTCCAAATGTACAACTTTCATATTCGACCTGGGACTGTCGCTCCTCTGGATGCGATAAACCACATCATTTATTTTCGTGACAATCTTGTAGGGTCCTTCCCAGTGCGTTTGCAATTTGGGGCATAGTCCTTTCTTTCGTTGTGGGTTGAACAATAGTAGCAGTTGCCCTTCTTGAAACCCATCGGTATTTGCCGCTCGATCGTATCTTGCCTTCATGCGGTTGCTAACCATTTTGATTCGATGTCGAACTGCATCGTGGACTTTATTAAAAGAGTTTTGACTGTCTCCATCTTGGTTCACATCGTCGTTTGGGGTAGCACCGAATATCAAATCCCCAGGTAGCTTTAATTCATTTCCGAACAGAACATTGGCTGGGGTCCGGGATGTGGAATCATGAATGGCCGATCTATAAGCCAGTAAAAACTTTGGAATATGCTCATCGCAGTCTCGTTGGCCACTGTCCACTACTTTCCGTAGATGTTCTTCCAGGGTGCGATTGAATCTTTCCACCATGCCATCTGATTGTAGATGTAGGGGCGTCGTTCTGGTTTTCTTGATTCCGTAGGAGTCACACATTTCCTTGAAGATCGCTGATTCAAAATTCCTACCTTGATCGGAATGAACCTCAGATGGAACACCATAGCGACAAATCCAATTTTTACTGAAAACATCCAAAATTGTCCTGGCTTCTTAATTTGGGATAGCATAAACCTCTGGCCATTTGCTGAAGTAATCCATGACCACTAAGACATACCGGTTTCCAGAGTCGCTTGTTGGGAACGGTCCAGCTACATCCATTGCGATTCTTTCAAAAGGGGCTCCTGAATTATACTGCTGCATGTAGCCTCGACTCTTCCGTGTTGGACCTTTAGCTCTTATGCACCTTTCCTGTCGGCAATGGATTTTTGACAGCCGACCCAGTAGAATCTCTGCTTTACCTTTTCAGCGGTTTTTGCTATGCCAAGATGTCCTCCACTTGGCTCATCGTGAAACTCCGACTAGACATCTCTTATTTTGGAGTCTGGAACGACGATCAAGTTCCGGTGAGATTTACCGTCCTCACTTTCCCATTTGCCATATAAGCAACCATCTATTATAAGTAGACTGTCCCACTGGGCCCAATAGGATTTTAAAAGAGGGCTTTCGGAGGTAATATCTTTGCGACTAGGTCGCTTGCCCGTTTCTATGGCCGAAATTATTTTGCCCAGAATGGGATCTCTTCGTTGTTCCGTCGACCAATCATCACCAGACTCAAACTGCAATAATCGGACATCAACGATATTATCTTTACAGTCAGCCTTTGAGCAATGCCTGCATTCTACCTTGCATGGCCGACGAGATAGGACATCAGCATTACCGTGTTTTCCGCCTTCTCTGTGCTCGATTCTGAAGTCAAAACTCTGGAGCGTCTCAATCCAACGGGCTAGTTGACCTTCCGGATTCTTAAACTGCAGCAACCATTGGAGAGCAGCGTGGTCGGTCCTCAGCAGAAAATGCTGGCCATAGAGGTATTTGTGGTAGTGTTTAACGCTCTCAAGGACAGCAAGCAGCTCTCTCCTCGTCACACAGTAATTCCTCTCAGGCTTCGACAATGTCCGGCTGTAGTACCCGATGACTTTTTCCTGTCCGTCGATTTCCTGGGAAAGGACGCCACCGATGCCGCACGCACTTGCGTCTGTGTCCAGAACAAACTTGCCGCCAGGTGTAGGGTAAGCCAAAATGGGGGCTCTGCATAGCATGTCTTTGAGCTTTCTGAATGCCTCCTTTTGGTCGTTGCCCCACTGAAACCTCTGGCCTTTTTGCGTCAAGCGGTGTAGACAGGCGGCGATGTTGGCAAAATTTGGGACAAATCGACGGTAGTAGGTGTAGAGACCCAGAAAGCTTCGCAGCTCATGGAGATTTCGGGGCTGCGGCCAATCTCTGACGGCTTGAATTTTCTCATTATCCGTCGATATGCCCTCCGGCGTCACGTGGTGCCCCAGGAACTTCACCTCTCGTTGGAAGAGACTGCACTTCTTTGGGTTTAACTTGATGCCTGAAGACGAAAGCTGCTGTAGAACATCCTTTAAATTCTTGATGTGTTCGTCGAAGTTGCGTCCCATGACTATGATGTCATCCAGGTATATGAGGCACGACTTCCACTGCAGCCCTTTTAACACACGCTCCATCAGCCTTTCAAATGTAGCCGGAGCGTTGCAGAGTCCGAATGGCATGACATTGAACTGCCAGAGACCCCCATTAACGCCAAACGCTGTTTTCTCTTTATC
The DNA here is from genome assembly GCF_032173495.1 of Musca vetustissima. NCBI lineage: Eukaryota > Metazoa > Arthropoda > Insecta > Diptera > Muscidae > Musca > Musca vetustissima. Next base: position 74,338 of record NW_026872871.1, read on the forward strand.
TTTCTCGGCATTCTATTAGAATAGCAAGAAAAAAAATAACCAAACACTGAATAAAATATTTTCGTTTATTTTTTTCCACTGATCAACAATACAAAATTATAATTACATACATACGCTGGTTAACGTACATACTTTGGTTGTCACCATACACAATTATAATTACATAGTTACGTTGGTTGACACACGTACGCTGACGGTCAGCCACTAGCCTATCGTTTAGCCATACACACACGCTGTAAATATACATACCATTTGTTAGGCAGCCGTCGCTCGCCTTGTTGAGTTGTTTTCTTTTGTTTCTTCTTTGTTACTTGTACGCTACACACATCGGGTTGGCCGAGTGTGGTTAGTTAACACGTTTGGTACAAAGTTGAAAATTTTTGTTTATTGAATTAGTAGTGTGTGTATGACTATTTGAAATATAGTTGTGTATCATAATAACGCAATATACCCTACAGTCCGCATTGGTCGCAATCCATAGAAATAATAATTTTTCGTATTATTTATATTGAATTTAATTAAAAATAATATAAATTTGATATTTTACATATATTTATATTTATAAAACATTCATTCATTTAATATTTTAAATAGAGTGAAATATTTATAAATTTTTTCAACTTTTTTCGCAGTTTTGTTGGTTTTTGGTTGATTTTTCTTGAAAATTAAGCTTTTTCGAGTAATTTTTTTGGCTACAAATTTGATATTTCCTTAAATTTTCGGCATTTATCGAAAATTATTTGCTCTATTTTTTAGTTTTTGGTTAAACTTTTGTGGTTTTTTGATATGTTCTTTAGGAATATTTTGAAATTTTTCGGAATTTATTTGTAATTTGGAACAAGTTTGGTTTGTTTTTCGAACAATTTGTAACTGTTTTCAAATATTATTTCGAATATGTGGAGTGTTTTAGCAAATTTGAGCTATTCATTAAAAATTGTGGTAAATTCGTCGGAATTTTGAAAACTTGTTGGACATTTTTTTGGAATTTTATTCAAATATTGGAAAGTTTGTTAGATTTTTTATTTTTATTTCGATTTTTGGTATTTTCCACAAAGAAGTTGGTGTTTCTTGGCAATAATTTGGATCGATTGGTTAATAATCGAAATCAGATTGGCATTTTCTCCATAATTCGAGTTCTTTGTTGAGAAAATCACTAAATTGTTGACATTTTTGTAATCTTTTTTGATTGTTGAGCGGTTTTTGCCATTTAATACTCCAAGATGTTTACTCCTTTGGATAGTTTTATCAGAGCTTCTGACTCTTTTGTCAAATTCGTTGAATATATCCGGGGAATGAAGCCCGAAGATATAAATATTTTTGCTCTGGAAGTCCGTAGCGTCGAACTAGAAAAAGTTTGGAGAGAAACCGAGGATAAATTTAGATCGTGTATTCTCTATTTGGAAACGTCTGAAGAGACGACTAAAGAAATTCTCGAATCTGCTGAAAGGAAATTTGAGGTAGTGTATGAACAATATATGGAATGTTTATCAAACTTGAATTGCATGCTGTCAGAATTGAAGGGCGAACAACAATTGTTGAACTTCTCTCGTAGCAGTTCAGTAGCTTCTCTAACGCAGCATCACTGTGATATTCCTAGGGAAGCGCAGCGATCGGATATAGCGGTAGGAAAATCGAGGTCTTCTCCCCACACTCGTCAGGAAGTGGGTAATCCAGCTACTAGCTATCCAATAATACGTATTGAAGATCCTAGTACTCCTCAGACCTTTTCTATTCCCCCAAATTTAGACAGTGTACATACTTTTTTTTTCGAAGAAGATTTTCAGTCATGGCCTACGTTTAGAGACCTTTTCAGCACGGTGTATATAAATAATAGGCGTTTGAGCGATATTGAGCGTCTTTGCCATTTAGTTCGCAAAACCAGTGGAGAAGCTCGAGAAATTGTGTCCAATTTCCTTGAACGCACCGTAGTTTTGGTCCAGCGTGGAATGCGTTGAAAGACACGTATGATAATCCACGTTTACTTGTCCATAATCAGTTCAAAATGAATCAACTTCGGGTCTTAAAATTATCCAAAGAGGAATTAATGGTTGTTTGTCAGCGATGTCTATTTATGACATCTCTACCGAAAATTGGGACCCATTTTTGGTGTTCTTGTGTTTTCAACGGCTACCCAAAATCACTCAAACCTTGTGGGAGCAAAGCGTTAGGGACAAATCAGCTATTTCACTTTGGAAAGATTTAGATAGATTCCTGACTGAGAGAATTAGAACTCTAATGTGCCTCCATGATAAAAAGGGTACAAACACATTTGACTAAATGCTAATTTGTTTGATTCACGTCCTGTGGATCTTTTTTTAGGTGCAGATTTGTACCCAAAAATGTTTATAGATAGTTGTCGTACAATTGTTGCTGGAAGTTTGTTAGCTCAAAATTCAGTTTTAGGCTGGCTGGTTACTGGACCCATCCCCTCGTCAATGATCCGCACATTTTCCACTACAATTCGCAGAAAAAATTGTAATACAAAAGGTAGGGCTAAATCGAATCGGTTGGGGCGATCCTCTTGTGGAAGCCACGTTCGTAGAATGGCTTAAATTTGTGGACACCTTTCCCCCAAAAAATTCAAATTTATCGGTGTGTTCGGTATACTTCTCAATGTTCGGAGGAATTGCATTTAATTTCTAATGCCTCAGTTAAGGCATACGCTGGGGTCTATATATTCGAACTAAAGTCCCAGTTCAGAATGTGTTCTTGCATTTACTATCTAGTTATACAAAAGTAGATCCTTTTAAATCATTTTTACTACCTCGTATGGAACTTTACAGTTCGAGCCTCTTAACTTTTAAAAGTTATTGGAAAAGAAATTCTCTTAGTCTATTCGAGATTTACTTAGATTGGAGACAGACGTTGAAATGAGTTCGGGCATTTTCATTTGTCTTTTGTTCTTTAGTAACTGTATAAGTTTGATATGTTCTGACACCACTTCCTGAGCTGGATCAATCACGGATGCTGATTGGCATTACTGGCATCTCCCCTACACATTCCCTCTGCGGATACCGTAGGGCGCGGATGACCTACCAGCGGGGGAAGTAGTTGTTTTGCTCTCTTTGCTATTTTCACTCATTGGAATATGTATATGTTTTAGTAGAAATAGACAAGCGTCCTCTGCGATCACAAGAACTCTCACTTCACTTGTCTTGTAGCTATCGAAGAGTCAACTTGCTTACTAACTCTTGTCGAGCTAACATCTACGTGTTAGCACTAACAGGCCTCTGACACCACCACATCAAATTACACAAGGTAATTTATTTGTTGTTATACGAAAAGAAGAAGAATCATCAATAAAGCTTGATATAGAATAATTTAGTAATTATCTCTTGTGTTTTATTTCCTTGCTATATCTTCTCTTTTCATTCTCTTTACACCAACACGCGCGTAACACCATTAACTGCTTGGGAGCTCTCGTTATTGTTTCACCCCGCTCCCTCGAGTTAATTCCTTGATCACCCCCTCCATCATCATTGGCGAGGAGTGGAGCAAGTCCCTCGTCTAAACATTGGTCGCATCGAGCCGGATAGAAGTCAACCGCCTATTTGTTGTTGGTCTTGTCGAAGAATTCATTTGAAATCATCATATCACCTCTCATCACAACAACAAATCTCCTTACTAACACCAGGTACGTAAACTCAGATTTTTTAAAAAGTGAGCTACCGCGAGTGTTAGTATTATTTTTGTTTGTTTGCCAATTCGAATCGTTAAAAAATTGGCGCTGGTCGATATTCAATCACCCTACGCGTGTGCTATTGCTAAACTATACAGTCCACTCCAGTCGTATGATATACTATTTTGTACGCACTTTCGTTGTTACGAACCTTGCATTTCGTTTGTTTGTACTGATCAACCTACGTCGCGTTGATCATACAAAACGTTCGTTGTTGTTTTTTGTGTTACATACCAATCCACCAGTCAAAAATTATTCCTTACTCATTTATACGGTAAAGCACTTTAGTGAAAATGTGCAGTGATATTTACACCAACAACACATTGTCTTCAACCATCGGTTGTTAAAATATAAAAAAATCACCGCTCCACATATTGTTCGTTTGGTTAATTTGTTGCTTTTACCCTCTCACCAACCAAACGCAATAGCTTTGTTGTAATCTCCCACGATCACTTCTTTTTTACATTGTCTAAATTGCAATAACAACACAAGCATCACTTGTCGTGAACGCACTTTGGTCGTTTGGTTTATTTGTTGTTTAAATTCTCATCAACCAAACGAATTTGTCGTGTTGTTACCCCCCCTCGTTTGTTCTAACAAGCAGAGTTAAATTTTTAATATTTGCAATAACAACATCTCATCTCTTGTCCACCTATTACTCCAAAATACAATAACAACACTTGTAACCTAACAGTCCACTGTCTTGTTCCACTAGTCCACTATTCCTTGTTGTTATTGCTGTTCTACTGTATTGATCAATTCTCACTGGAGAATTTGCACAGTAATGTTGCAACAACAACACACGTGTATTCCACGCGCCTTTTTCTAGCATCACCTTGGTATAGTAGAAAATATACCAACAAAAATTACGCATAAACATTTCTCTGCTAGCGTCGCTTGTGGTTTATTCTGTTTTGTGTGATATTCGTTATTCACCACACTACAGCACAGTGGTACCAAGCGACAAAAATTGTGGATTTGCAATAATTAATATTAAAATTATTTTTTGAATCTTTTCGAAATAATTACTGTTTATTGGTAGGGTATTTGATATTTTTGGACATTTGCACCCTACAGTCGGCTACTATTTTACTCTATTAGAGCACATCTAGTACATGGAAAAATATTAATTTTCGAATATTTCTTCATTGTTTTTGGTTGTTTATTCAATATTTTTGAAAATTTGAGTACTTCTTGTGCGGTTTTCGAAATTGTTGGTCACCTGCACCCTACATTTGGCATATTTGGGCAAAATTTTCTCCTTTTTTTATAAAAAATATAGTGAAATTGCTTGCTGTTATTCAAGTTTCTACCAATTGCACACAAATATTACTGCAAAGTATTCGGTTGTCTCAGTACTTTTAAACAGTTACACCCTACTACTGGCATACCCCTCCTCAAATACACAATCCATTTCATTAATTCTGCTAAATTTGAGGATATTAAAAAAAAGAAAAATAAAACCCACATTTGTATTTTGTTATCGTACTGGGGAGAGTTTCTTATAATTTGCCCTACATTTATCTTTGGAAGATATTTTTGCTATCTTCCCTATTATTTTTGGAGGTTTTGTTGTATTTCTCTATTTTTGTTGAGCTATAGTAACATTTGTTGAATTTTGCGATTTTTTCATTTAATTAATTGTTATTTATTCTTCAATTGAGAAATTTCGTTTTGCGGGTTTTCACATTTCAGGAACAAAATGTCGATAACTCCTCTAACTTCATTAGAGCTACTGAAATTGTTTTGAAAAGTGTAGCAGCATTTGAAAAGGTAAAAGAATCTACGTATTCTGTCCACAACCTCGACATTCGTAGTTCAGAAATTCGAACGTTGTGGAATAAAGTCCAGTGCACCTATGACGAGTGCAAAACCTACCTCACGACATCCGAGACTGCACAGACAGATAATATTGATGTCGTAGAGGGACAATATAATACTGCATTTATTGCATATTCCTGGTGTTTATCCACCATAAATCGTCATCTCGGTCGCCTTAAATAACAAGTTAATGATAAGAGTTCTCTTACTATAGCTCCTGTAATTTCACCACCTCCACTAGATTGTAATGACTCCATTTCTCAAGTCCGTCGATCCATGTAATGACTCCATTTCTCAAGTCCGTCGATTCGGGTTCAGTGCAGTCCACCACCTCTCTCGTTGCTCCTGAAATTCAATCTTATACCACCTCCAATAGCTACACTTGTCCACCTGTCGATAATCATAGTTTTGTTGTCCCACCTATCGACATTGAAATTTTGCTGGGGATTTCATATCTTGGCCCACCTTCCGGGATCTCTTCACCACATTATTTGTTATAAATTCTAGTCTTTCGGATATTGAACGTCTCTGTCATTTAATACAGAAGACCACCGGTGAGGAACGTGAAATCGTTTCCAGATTTCCACTCACCAATTGTAGTTTCCCTTTAGCGTGGAAAGCTCTCTCAGATACTTATGAAAATTAACGTATCATAGTAAATTGTCACCTCAAATCTTTGTTTGAAATCCCCTCCATAGAAATTGAAACTATTTCTGGTTTGAAAGCTATCCAACGTGGAATAAATAGTTGTCTCGCTGCAATGTCAATCTATGACGTCACCACGGATCATTTGGATCCAAATGTTGTTTTCTTTTGTTTGCAGCGGTTGCCAAAAATGACTTTGACTCTGTGGGAGCAAATCATCAAAATTAAATCGTCGTTGTCTTCTTGGAAAGAATTGGATGCGTTCCTCACAGGGAGAGTACAAACATTGATCTGCCTTGAAAATATCCTCCCCTCCAAAAAGGTATTGTTGTCGCCAAAGAAAACTCTTTCTTTTAACTCTTCTAAGAAGTCACCTTGCAATATCAATCCATCTAATTCCACCCATAAATTGTTGTCGGTGCAGCACTCAAAATGTGCCACTCATTCTCCACCTATGAAACCATTGAAAATGTGCACCATTTGTCCTAATCAGAGTCATCATCTGCGACTTTGCCCCTGTTTTTAAAACTTTCATTTGAGGACAAATTTTTGATAGTGAAGAACAATAAGCGTTGCATGAACTGTCTTTCTCTTGGCCATGCAGTAAAAAAATGCAAAAGCAAATATAGTTGCAATTTGTGCAATCAGAGGCACCACAGCCTTCTTCACCGGCCACAAATAAATAGAGTTGCTTCATCGAATTCTCCTCCGGCTGTTACCAAGGTCAGAAGTCGAGGAAATAACTTGTTGTCCGGTTCTTTGGAAAACCCTTCTCCGGCTTTTACCAAAGTCAAAAGTCGAGCATCTAATTTGTCGCACCCTTCCTCGTATAAAAAAGTTGTTAGTCGCCAGAAACCTATTACCACTCAAGATAGTAATGTGCTCTTGGAACGGCTGTTGTTGATATTGTTCATAATGGTAAAACGGATCCTGCTCGTGCCATTATAGATCCATCTTCTCGGGTATCTATTGTTACCAATAAACTAAAAAATGCACTTGGCATTTCAGTTGATTCGAAGAAAGATTGCAAATCTTCTACACCAAGAGAAGTTTGATCTCTAAAGTTATCGTCCCCTAAAAATTCTAAAATTGTTGAAGCAAAAGCACTTGTTCGGCCTAGTGTTAAGGGAAAATTGTTTTCACCTCCACCTATTTCGACGTTGAAATCTAAAATTCCTTTAGATTTAGCTGATACCTATGATGTTAGCCCAATAGATTTGTTAATTGGCGCTGACCTTTACCCCCAAATTTTGAAAGCTGAACCACCAAAAATAGTTTTGAAATCGTTGTTGGCACAAAAGTCTATTTTCGGGTATATCCTCACCGGTTTAGTTCCTTCCAATACTACCACCTAATCTCACACCAGAAATCGTAGATTGTAATCGACCATTTTATTAATACTAATATCGTTTACATACACATATCACCCATTTATGAATTTATCACTTACTGATCTTGTAACTTGTAACCTTGAAAGCTCACATGAAATCTGAATTTACGTTCATTTATATCTTTAATAAATCACTATTATTCCAATTTATTGTTTAATTGCTACATTGTCGGTCGTTGCAAGGGGACCGGAATGTATAAGTTTGATATGTTCTGACACCACTTCCTGAGCTGGATCAATCACGGATGCTGATTGGCATTACTGGCATCTCCCCTACACATTCCATCTGCGGATACCGTAGGGCGCGGATGACCTACCAGCGGGGGAAGTAGTTGTTTTGCTCTCCTTGCTATTTTCACTCATTGGAATATGTATATGTATTAGTAGAAATAGACAAGCGATCCTCTGCGATCACAAGAACTCTCACTACACTTGTCTTGTAGCTACCGAAGAGTCAACTTGCTTACTAACTCTTGTCGAGATAACATCGACGTGTTAGCACTAACAGGCCTCTGACGCCACCACATCAAATTACACAAGGTAATTTATTTGTTGTTATACGAAAAGAAGAATCATCAATAAAGCTTGATATAGAATAATTTAGTAATTATCTCTTGTGTTTTATTTCCTTGCTATATCTTCTCTTTTCATTCTATTTACACCAACACGCGCGTAACACCATTAACTGCTTGGGAGCTCTCGTTATTGTTTCACCCCGCTCCCTCGAGTTAATTCCTTGATCAGCCCCTCCATCACACGGCGAGGAGTAGAGCAAGTCCCTCGCCTAAACAGTAACAATCATGGATAAATATTCCTCCTTTGTAATAAGCATTCATGTAATTGCATATTCGTTACGATACATTCGTCGAACTTGTGGTCGATACCGTTGTATATATTTTTACATCGATAAATAATTATGTCGTTGAAATTTGAGGAGGTTCGACTTCTCCTAAGAATCTTCACTCAGAATACCATAAATTGGTCGAGCATGTAAATAACAAAGGAATATGTTTGTGTGTTTGTTTTTCGACTAAGGCTATTCACTTGGAAGCAGAATTTGATTTGTCCACTGCTAAATTCATTGTATCGATTTATTCCTCGTCGAGGTTATTAATGTCGGATAGTCCAGTTGAATTTGTAGTTATATCACCCGGTCATTTTTTGATAGGAGCCCCTTTATTAGCTCCGCCTTAGCCTGTTATAACTGACCAACCGAGGTCGCTCGTGAATCGGTTTAGAAAAGTCCAGGCACTTGCTCATCAATTTTGCATCAGATGGAAAGATGAATACCTTAAACATTTACATATGCGGTATAATTCGAAATTTCCGCAAAGAGATATTGTAAATGGCGATTTAGTCGTGGTTCGGCACGAGAATCTCCCTCCGACCTCGTGGAAGTTAGGTCGTGTAGAAAATGTTTACCCGGGTGTAGATGGACACGTTCTAGTGGTAGATATTCGTACGGCAAACGGCGTTGTAAAGCGGCCTATATACAAGTTGGTCATTCTGACCGACCAATCGTTTAATGAAGATAATCATTTAAATATTTCTTCCCTCTTAGTACCAGGGACGCTTCAAATATGTACGCAATTGATCTTATCGCTCAAATCGACAACGTACTAGAGAGGGCCGAGTTGGTTCGTCCAATATCGGCGGTTAAAATAAACGAGTCGGATACGGAATCCGTAACAGCGGGTTCCAGCATATCCCCATTCACCATCGATAAATTATCCGAATCCGTAACTGCGGGTTCGAATCGTGTTCTACCATCAGAATCCGTAACTGCGGGTTCTTCGTTGAAAAGTTCGGTGTCCAGGCCAGATCCCATAACTCTGGGTGACTCGTTATTTGTTCCATCATCGGAGTCCGTATCTGCGGGCTCCTCGAATTTGAATAGAAATTGTTGTCGCGTTTGTAATCGCCGGCACTCGATTGGAACGTGCCGAGATTTTCTTGCGATGTCCGTTGATGCTCGCATACACATTATAAACGTAAACCGGGACTGCACACGCTGCCTGGCCAAATGGCATCAAGCCAATGACTGTCATAGTCAAAAAGTGTGTTTGAAGTGTGGAGGTAGACACAACATACTATTACACAAAGATTCGACGGATAACGGCCATGTAACTAAACTGTCCGTCTGTTCTCGTGAAAACATAAGGTCTCGTCCGTATCGCAGTACGATGTCAGGTCCGAGATTTAGATCAGATTCAACATCGTCCGCTGATAACAACATAACAACATAATCGATCAATCGCCAATTTTGTTAGTAACTCACTCGGGTCATTACCCCTGCAACAGGTGTCGACATTATCCCCCAGTCTTATCGTAAGACTTCAGCATGTCGGCCCTTCAATTTCAATTCGTGCAGTATTGGATCCTTGTGGTAGGCGGAGCCTAATATGAGCCTCAATGGTGTCTGACCTGAGGCTTCCCACATCCAATTTAGATGGGATCCGGTTCTGTCGCATTTCGGTGACATCAACCTACGACTCATTTCAAACCCTATCGGTCATTTCACGGATTGCAGACTTACGCCATGTTGTTACGCCGTTGGAAGCCATCCCTGAACGGACGAAAGAATCGTTTTTGGGTCTACCTCTCGCTGATCCGTGTTTTTTCAGGCCAGGTCGTGTGGCTTTAGTGTTTGGCCCTGAAATGTATGCCAAAATCGTTACCAATCGGGCGCAAGTGATGTCGGGGCTTCCGGTAGCCAACTATAATATGTTTAGTTGGGTACTCTCTGGAGTATGCCACTCTTAATTCTTATATATTAAATGTTCGTGTTTAATATGGAAAAAAAAATAAATAAATGAAATTATGAATTGCTCACACTGCACTGTCCTATTCTCTACTTATTTGTACCAATAAATTAATAAATAAATTATATATTGTAAAATTTGGAGCATTACAACATTAATAGTGTTGCAATGTTTAATTTAGAAAAACATATTGATTTTATCCTTGTGGTCGTTTTCAATTTTATTGTGTTTGAAAACGCATTGAATTCCATATTCGTTACAATCTGCCTACTCCTTAATATTACAACATTGAAATGTCAAATTGCAGATTCTAACGAGTATGGAATTAGCGCCGACGCCACCTTCCTTTATTATTGTTGACACACATACTCTCTTTTCGTTGGCCTACCAAACAACAGGTAATTTGTCATACTCTATATTTTCCACTCATTTATTTTCCTAATAAAGCAACTGCTTTTATTTAATTTTCGTGTTTTAATTCTTTTATTAGCACGCAATTTCGTCGTCAACAGTTAAGGTTTTAGTGCTGCTCTAAATAAGAGTATACGAGCTTAAAACGATTATTAGACCTAGGTTGATTGTTTGTGCTTTGTGTGTTTGATTGTGAAACTCTGATCTCAGGATATACTTGGTGCAAAAGTGTATGATGAGGTGGGCCACATCTTCGATTGCGCGACCGACAGTCGCGGCAGCGGTGGCTTCTTGCTAAGCAGTTGACGCAATCTGATACTTTCAACACCAGTAAATTCCTCTGGCTAGGTGTCATATCAATAAATTTTGGGCAAACTTTGAGGGAGTGAAATCTTTTGCAAAGGTTGCACTTGTATATATCCGGTTTGTTACTTGGAGTTTGTGATCTGCAAATGTATGATACAAATTAATTTATATGCAAATAGTTATATAAAGAGAATATAATGTAGCGTGTATAGTTATATAGTTTAATCGTTGTTTGTTGAGTTTGATAATGGTAGAAAACATAATTTGACGATTGGTCTATTAACTAAACCGATAGCAACTTGAATATCGGCTACCCGAACACCTCCGTCGGAGCCGGGTACGTTTTTACAATTCGGCCTAGACGCCATTCATGGGGAGGAAGGAGATCATCCATGACAATAACCATATCGCCAGTCTTTAGGTTTGTCGCTCTTGTTTTCCATTTGTAGCGTTTCTGAAGGGATTTTAAGTAATCTCCCTTCCAACGTAGAATGAATTTGTTATGGAGAGCTTTTAACTTTGTCCATTGATTTATAGTGGATATATTTTGGGTTGAATTTTCGGGGAACGCCATTATAGGTGATCCTCTTAAGAAGAATTTTCTTCAGAGTCTTTGACGAGTTGCAAGAGTGTTCGTATGGCAAAAGAAAAGCGCACAATTAACACCAAAAGTAACAGTGTTTAATTCATAATCTTTTATGGGACCTTCAACGTCTTTTTGAAATAGAATCCTTTGAAATTTTGTGTCATCAGGATGTATCTTAATTTGCCGATACATTTTTTGGATGTCTCCACTGTAAACATATTTGTAGAGAACATATTTAAGTGAGAACCCAGCCTTTGACTTCCTAATTTTCTCTGAGACGAAGTTTCTTTGGGAGCCTGAGTCAAGCAATGCTCTTACCGTGAAAAGTTCTCTATTGCGTTCAAATTGCACCAAGGCTGTTCTTATAAAAATTGTTTCACTGTTGTGACAAACATTTGCGTATATTTGGGAATGAGAATGTTTGGAAGTGGTGGCAGTAGATGTGTCTACTAAAGACGTGCAAAGTTATAGCTGAACATATTCTAAAAACAAATACACCAAATACTTATCTGTTACTACTGTTACACATGAGAGAATGAGTATAACAGTTCTATTATGCTCTGTATTGATGAACTCTCTCTACTCTTCAAAAGACAAACAGTTCCAAACAGTTATTTTGCATTTTGCTATGATTTACTTGTTCGTACCCTCAAATACTTGTTGTACAACAAATATATTTGCAATATTGGTGGTGCAGTAGATACTCTAGTGAGACAAGCGGCGAATACAAAGTATCAAGTTTGGCACGTGCGCTTTTAATATAATTATATTAAAGTATAGTTATTAAAAATGAACATTATGTTAAATACAAGATAAGTAGCAAAAAAGGATAATGTAAAATATGGGAATTACAGAAATATTATTTATAATTTTACAGACAATAAAACCTGTACAAATGTTATTATACCCTCTACCATAATATGGAAGGTACATTAATGTTTATTTTTTCGTTTGTAACTCATCGAAATAATCATGTCCGAACCCATAAAGTATATATATTCCTGAACAGTGTAAAATTCTAAGATTCATACAACAGGTGGGTAAGGTTAGACCATTTTGCACAGTGTCGTCATTGGTCTGCAGACAGGTCAAGTTCGAAGATGGGCTATATCGGTCCACGTTTAGACATAGCTCCCATATAAGGGTACTGCCCTATTAAAATATATATATATATATATATATTTAGAAATAGCTCCTATATATATATATATATATATATCCGATTTAATGTAAATGGTGCAACAAAGTCCCTATATATGTATTTCGATTTGCACGAAATTTGGCACAGCCCAATAATTTAGGTCTAGAGTGAAAATCGATTCAGATTTAGATATAGCTCCCATATATAGTTCCGGCCGATTTAACGTAAAGGTGGGACCTATTGACACAAATGTACAACGTTGAAGAAACTATAACATAACGTGTGGCAAATTTTGTTGAAATCGATTTTGATTTAGATATAGCTACTATATATAGTTTCGTCCGATTTTAAGTAGAAGGTGCACAAAAGATCCAAAAGTTAGGCCGTTTTCTACAAAATTTTGCACAACGTACTGAAGTTAATATAACCTAGCATGTGGAAAGTTTTGTTGAAATTGGTTCATTGATATTTGCTTTAAATTACATAATTTTGTACCATTGTAATTAGCAACATTATTTCTGACAAAATGAAAAATTTAGTATAGGTTGCATAATGACATGTTTATGGATCCAATTTCATAAAATAGTTATCTGATTTGTTCCGCGTTTTCTAATCATTTCACATGCGGAAGATATCGAGATAAAAAAAGTATAACGTAAGGTTCGATAATGAACTATAGCCCGCATTTAGACCTAGCCCCTTTGTGGAGGTTCCAGAAGGAGTGGACCGATATTCCTCATCTTCGAACTTGAACTAGGTTTTGAAGAAATAATAAGATTGGCAATGTTTGAAAAGGATTTGGTCCAAAAAAACATGGGATCTAGAACCAATATTTCGATGAGAGACATTTGCACTGTGTTAAAGTGTATGATGGTATAATTATCAATTAAAAATTTCCGAAATTTGTGTTATGGTTTACATAATCCCTTTTAATAATTGTCGGTATAGATTCCCTTTTTGGTATGTTCTCTATATTTCCATTTCTAGTACCTGTCAGTATTCCTATGGTGGAGGATAACCAATGTTCGACCCGGCCGAACTTAACGCTTTTTTCACTTGTTTTTTTATTAAAAGTTTTTTTTTTTTAATTATAGTTTGTATTCTAAGAACTGATTTTATACCTAAGATACATGACTTTATATTTAATAATAAATAGAGGTTTGCAAAACATACAACTGAGCATTTTTTATATGCGTAGCATTAAGTGCATACAAAACAAAACCCATCAATGTTTGCCTCTGTTTAACTACAATACATTTCTAAGGATTAACAGAATACAATAAGTACTTAAGATATTCCCACCTGTAACTGTTTTATCTGTTTGAGAATATTAGAATATTATAGGCAAACAGATATACTACTCTCAGCCTCTCTTTATCTACTCATACTCACTCTGCTGAAATGAATAACACTAACAACTTGTAACAGAAACACAAATATATTAAACTGTATATACTCGTTTCTCTTAACGTACAGAAACAGGTATGTTAACATGGAACTGTCCACGTCATTAGTGTCTACTTTGAATTCTCTGGTATTTCCATCAGAGTGTGAGAACGGGTTTTTAATGTTTATATCTTCAGAACTCATATTCTTTAGGCTGATCTAAGTGCTAAATAGTGTGATGACGTTTTCTACAATACAGACAGTTAATTTTGCTCTTACACTTGCTTTTGAAATGAGAACTAGAAAGACAATTATTACAAGTTTTGCTCTTAAATGCAAAATCAATACGTTCTTGTACTGTAAAATTGCGAAATTGTGAACATGTGCGTATAGAGTAGTCACCGTCACATAGTCACCATGTCAAAGTTTTCGTCGCAAAGAGGAATCTCTTTACTATAGCTCTTTGTTTGTTTTGTTGCGTATGTAATAGAGTTTTTGGGCAGGTGTTAGTTTTTTGTGGGTTATGTAAACAGCCGTGAACATGTCACAAAAAGATGGTCATTCTTCGTAACTACCTTTGAAAACTTCTGTGTCGCATTGTGGAACCTTTCACATAGTCACCATGTCAAAGTTTTCGTCGCAAAGAGGAATCTCTTTACTATAGCTCTTTGTTTGTTTTGTTGCGTATGTAATAGAGTTTTTGGGCAGGTGTTAGTTTTTTGTGGGTTATGTAAACAGCCGTGAACATGTCACAAAAAGATGGTCATTCTTCGTAACTACCTTTGAAAACTTCTGTGTCGCATTGTGGAACCTTTATAGATATATTAGAAGTGTCACAGCCTTCAGAATTTTGTGGAAGTTGAGGGGCTAAACTTTGCCTAGGCGCAGACATTCTTAAAATACCTGTAATTTGAGAGCGGGTTTCGTAATATGCTTCAGCACATACATTGAAATTGACTTCAGCATTTTCTCTGAAGTCTTTTGCGTTCATGATTCAGGGGATATCATAAGTTTCTCATAGTATATCTGAAGCTTTTTTCCACCTATTTTCTAAGTCCTCAAGTTTTGTTCTTAGAACAGAATCTGTTTGGTCAGTTATGTCTGTTTTCCCAAACGCCGTGCAGAAACTTACTACATGATCGCAATCAAAAATAAATAGGTCATGAATGGGAGAGGGGTTGCTCACCATGCTTTCCCTTTCTGCTTTATTTTGTTTGGGTTGATTGCTCTCAGCCATTTTTATTGTTTCTTTTGTGCAAATAAAAATTAATTGTTTGCTAAGCGCTATGTGATTCAAATGAAAAAAATTCTAATTAAACTTCAGGTTTCATAGTATATCGTCAGGAAATTTTTGAGGCAAAATATCGATTTTGCTCGAGTGTAAAATTGTGCAAGTTGAGCTTTCTCACAAAGATTTATTTTTTTATTGGGAAACTGTTTTTCTGGGAAACTGTTGCAGGCACTCTTATTCAAGTGTATGGGTTTGATATTGATTGTAGAGTCAGAATGCTTGGCATGAAACCCAGAAACGCGATATGCTATAGACACTACTGCATGAGCGTATAGCTTGTGGTTGATTGTAAACCTTTAGAGACGATAAGATATGCTTCCGTTTTTCGATACCCAAATTTTCGAGTTGCTACAAATACTACTGTATGGGAATATAGAATACAGCTGATTGTACCTTCTTAGAAGCAAACCGTTTTATAAAGACCCAAAAACAAGAGAAGCTATAGGCACTACTGTGTGAGTGTATAGCATTAAGCTGATTGTACGCCTTGTAAAAAATTAAAATTTCTAAGGGTTTGTAATACAAAGGGATAAGAGAATATAAAATCTAAGAACAAGTAACAAATATGCCTGATATTGTGATGTGAGCTCCAAGATATAAATTTGGCTTGCATGAAATATGCCTTGACTGAATATATCATAGATGGGCTTTCTTACACGTCAGCGTTGCTGTGGCTTGTTTCTCTTTTACGTTGTTATATAAATCAAAATTTACTGGTTGTTTTGTTATTGCATTTTTAATAAAATTATTTTTATAGGTGCCGTTTATGACTTAAAAATATTGAAAAAAGTGAAAAACAAAAACCGCTGTTTTAAGTTTTCCTTATAACGTATGTTTGTATGGGGGGTTTGATGCAACCAAAAAATAAAGAAAAGAAATGAGAACACAAAGTGATTAGTTTGATATTAAGGTTTATTGAATCTTTCTTTTCAATGTAACAACAATAATTTACCTTTGTAAATTTGAGTGGCATCAGAGGCCTTGGTGCTTTCGCTTACAAATCAAAACGACAAGTGAAGGCTGGCTAGTCGGCAAAACGTGAGGGGGTGGCACAGGGAAAATACCTCGAGGCACTGGGGTAGACGTTCTTTGCACGGCGCGAGCTGAATTTTTATACCTACATCCCTTGCGCAACAACGTGTGGTGACGATCGTTGCAATACCTACACGACTGACGATCTGGATAATTTTTCGAAATGTGGTCAGGGTTTAAACAATTAAAGCAATACCGATAGCAAGCTACTGCCCGTAGACGTTTTTCAAGTGTCATCCTTTTAAACATATGGCATTTATATAGATGATGCTGATGGGTGCATATTCTGTAAGTTACCGGGGACCATTTCCCACCTCTTGCTGCGTTCGAGACAGGAACAACAGCCAAGGAACTGGTAGACTGCGAATTTGACATTGGTTTGTTGTCTTCCTTCCTAACAGAGGTGGTGGTGGGGACATTATCCAAATTTGGATCTTCGGAATTCGCTTGGATTTCCGCGCTGGTAGCCAACATCTCCGCTTCCAATTCCCGATCCGACATCATCACCTCGTCGTAGTCGGACAAAATAACCTCTGGGAATAATTCTGTTGAGAAGACATTCTAACACACCAAAAAATGACAACACGAAAGAGAAAGAGAGTAAAAGAAAACGGCTTAGTTATGCAAGACGACTAATTTAGCGACTGGTCGCCTAACTGTTCCCTGAGCAGTTTTGACGTCAACAACTCGAACTTTCCCGTCAATACCTGGATAAGTCTGGACAACACGCCCTAACTTCCAAGAAGTAGGTGGCAGATTTTCGTGGCGAATCACAACTAAATCATATATCTCAAAATTTCTCTGGGGGTATTTCCACTTATAACGCTTATGGAGACTGACTAAATATTCTTCTTTCCACCGAAGACAAAAGTGATGTGTTAAGGCTTTCAACTTTCGATACCGATTAATTAAGCTCAAGGGTAATTCTTCTATAAGGGGTTCGGGTGGAGAAAGGAGGGGATCACCTATAAGAAAGTGTCCAGGGTTTAGAATTCAGACAAGCCTCTATTCGAGTCAAAATAATAGAAAATTCTTCAAAGGTGTAAGATAAGGACTTGGCATGTCGATAAAAATGTTTCGTAAAGCTTTTTACAGCTGCCTCCCATAAACCACCCATGTGGGGAGCACCAGCTGGTATAAACTGCCAAGTAAGTTCCTGAAATCCTAAATTGGAGCCAACTTTATCTCGAATTTCATGAATAAATTTCCTAAACTCATTTTCAAGTTCTCGAGAGGCACCGACAAATTTTGTACCATTGTCTGAAAATATTGTTTTTGGACAGCCACGACGACCTATAAAACGATAAAATGTGGCAAGAAACATGGCGGAGGACAAATCAGATGCTGCTTCTAGATGGGCAGCTTTGGTAGCGAAGCAGACGAACACGCAGACATATCCTTTCGTTATACGACAGGCTCGACCAGTGAATCACTTAATGTCAAAAGGACCTGCAAAGTCGACTCCCGGAATCTTAATTGAATTTACCTGGGGATAATTCTCCGCTTTGAGTAATTAGATTTTATGGGAATTGAATTTACAGGAAAATAGGAGTCTAGACTGGCATTATTACATACTATTACGTCATATTTTAGAAGCCAAAGGATATTCTGATTCACAATCATCAGCAAGTTGAAATAAAGTGTGTATAGCAAGATAAGGCGTACAGTTTACGCCAAAGGTGACCGTTTGCAATTCGTAGTCTTTAATGGGGTCACTAGGGGTGTCTCTAAATAAAATCCTTTGGAATGGCGTATGTTTTGGGTGGAGTCGAATCTGGCGATACATTTGGGTGATATGACAATTAAAAACAAATCGAAATAAGCGCCATCTCGAAAAGGGAGGGTGACAACATATCGGCCATCTGCATTCCTCGTGGTGGTGGACCTATAATTATCCTCGCAAAACTTGTCAGATGGCAAGAGAAATTTGCGCTTGGGAGCCTCCTCAACTTCCCAAAAACGCAGAAGACTTTTATTCGGACTGTCTTCTTCACCAAATTCTAAAGTGGTCGTAAAGACACGAACTGGTGAACATGAAATTTGACCAGAAATAATCCAACCGGACCAGAAATAATCCCCAGGCAACAGAATTTGAGGATATAAATCAGCACCCAATAACATTTCGACAGGACGACAATCAAAGAGATATGGATCAGCTAGACGAATTTGAGGCAAGGCACACGAAACAGCAGGATCGTTAGAAAAGGAGGGTAGATTGCCAGAAATTCTGGGGAGAACAAAGGCATCGGTTTCTAATGAAATTGAGAAATCTAACCGAGAACTTATCCTTATGCGACAATTTTTTCTTGAAGTGACCGAAGGGGAACCATTTACACAAGGGTGGATTGGGAAGATAATTCAATTCTATTTTGCAAGTGCTCAGTTATAAATGTAGCCCCAGACGCAGGGTCAATGAGGGCTCGCACTGGATACGATGCACATTGGTGCACAAGGGTGACTATAGCTCTTCCGAGAAGAACTTTAGAAGTGTGAGAAATGTGGTAAACTTGTCGATTTACTATGGTAGGGTTCACATCAGAAGACGTAGAAGCGACATTAGCTAAATTAGAATCCGATTGGGCAGTGGAGGGAACGAGCGTTTTCATTTGACGAGATATTATTATTGTGTGCCACTCTATTAGGTTTGTGCAAAAGGGTATGATGACGTCCTTGACATATATTGCAATTATGGGGACTTGGACATTTACTAACCGAATGTCCTTTAGAAAGGCAATTGAAACACAACTCTTGTTTTTTTTTAACAGAAGACAGTTTTTGATCAAAAGTTAACTTTCTGAATCGAGGGCAAGAATACAAAGTGTGGCTTTCGTTGGAGCAAAACAAGCAACGATGTTTGGAGTGGAATTTTACTTGTTCAGAAGTTTTCACCAAATGTGCCTTAACGTTGCGAGAATTTGAATTAGACGAATCAATACCTTTTATATCACGCAAACAGGCCAGCGTCTGAATTCTCTCAGTATGGACAGAATCGAGCTCAGACCATAACGGTAAGGAAGACTTATCTTTGTAAATTGAGACTATGCATATTAATATTTGCAACATTCGGTGGCATACTCCTATTGGAAATTGAAATATCCGCTGGATTCTGAATATATGGGTGAACAGTATTAGATAGAGATGGCAAACGTATACTATGAATCGACACATTTCCATCGTTAGAATGTCCTGGTTGAACAACAGTGGGCGGATTAGGCACATAAACAATTTGCTGGGGATGAGGGGAATTGTGCGGGGTACTAACATTAATGACGTTAGGCTTTTTGGAAGAAGATTTCTCCGCTTTAAAACTGTTCGAATGCGCATTTATTTCGGACAAGCAATCTATGTGATGACTGGTATCTTGCGTCGGTAGAAGAAATTTGATCCGACGTCGTGCCTTCTAATGTCATTAAATAGTCAATACACTTATCATAAGTGTCTTTGACTTTACCCCATAAATCCTGAAGTTCCGTACATTGAATTAAAATGTTGAAGACCGTATAGCTTTCAGGCTTTAGCAAGTGGAAAGCGGCAAAAAATTTAAATACATTATCGGAAGCACGAATGAACTTGGTTAATGGAGTAACGGACATTTTGACCAAATAAGCACGCCAAAAAAGAGAAAATGCAAATTTGTAAAATGCAAAGATAAAAAATATTTAAGGATGAAAAAGCTCGAAATATATCAGGAGTCACAAAAATAGCAAAATATGCAAAAGAATTTAAGAAAAATCTAAATTTCAACGAAAATTTCTAAATTTGTGGAAAGAGGAGAAGAAAATAAATTCTGGAGAAAAGCTTGTAGCCTAAACAATTTTCTGTAAAATGTAAATTTTTTGTGCAAAATCTCACATAAAATACCACTAAAATGTATTAAATTGGTGAAGATTGTAATAAAATTCGAAAAGTATTTAATAATTTTAAAGAAATTGACACAAACTGTTAATATATATACGTATTTTCGCAAAAAATTTAAACAGAAATATTAAAATCAAGAATATTTTGGTATGTACCTACGGTATTGACTAAATTCTCGAAAATGTTCAAAAAATCAGTTCCAAAATTCAGATAATTAATCAAATTTCAAAAAGAGTTTAAAAAACATATAAATATTTATAAAGATTATTACAAAAATATTAAATGGCGAATATTTCGGTATGTACCGACAGTAGGGTGCGAATTAGAAATATACACCAGATAGGTATGCGAGTATATATGCTAATTATAAATATTTTTTTTAAAAAAAAATTGCCCAAAATCAAATGACAACTTGTCAAAAAATTATTAATTGATTCGAAAAATACTAGTGAAAACTGCTCATGAATTGCCGAAAGTAGGGTGAATTTTTATAAAAGTCCAAAAGACTACCACACACCAATAAAAATATTCAATTTATTTTTAAAAAAATATTCAAAACAAATATTATTGAAAAATCACAATTTTTTCACACGGTCCCACTGTGCGTTGCTGAATACCGCACAAAAGGGAATAAAACACAAGCCGCGTTGTGAGAGCTTCTATCACAATACAAACAAACCAACCCTAACGAACCAACAGTGATAGGTGGAGAGAATAATAAATTGTTGGTAGGTTTGTTGTCACCCGAATGACGCTAAAAAAGCGCGTGGAATATGAGAATATTATTTGTTTTAGTTGTTAATGAATTAACGAAACAGTGAGAGTTAGAGAGATGGAATAATTTGTTGGTGGGGTTATTCTACAAGCAAACCAACGACAACGAACCAACAGTGATAGGTGGGGAAAAAAATAAATTGTTGGTATTCTTGCTGTTTAGTAAACCGGTTCTGAGTTATATTGTGTTGTTATTGTTGAGAATTATAACAAATATAAAAAGAAAAATATCTCTCAACAAGGCAGAAGAAGAGGTGAACAATTTACAAAAGTCAACACAATAGAAGTACGCTACAATGGCAGAATATTTCGATGAACAATAACACTTGGTTGGTAAATATTATTTAAACAACCCCATATATTAGGAAAAATAGATATTTTTTCGCATTAATTTAATATTAGGAGACGGAAATAAAAATGCCAACAGATTATTTGCACTTTCTCGTTAATATTTAAATTGAGTGGACTGTAAAATGTTCAATATCAAGAAATAGGGTGTAACAAAGGCGACCAGTACCGCGAAATATTTAAACAAAAACACCTTTTCACTGCGATATAATTTTTTTCTTTTTTCTCATATTTTTTAAGCTCACAATAAAAACACTAAACTTACGTACCTTGTTTTTGTTGCGTATTGATTAGTAGTTACTATTTACTCTTACTAGTTATTCTTTGTTTTCAACGGCGTTTCTTCTATTGAATGTTATGCACTCACTGTGATATTGAGTAACATATGACTAGGCATAACACTTGTCTCAGTGTTATACTAGTGGAATGACGAAATGATGTGAAGAAGGAAAGACTAACAATATGTGTGTAAGCACTTTGTGTAAACCACCACCAGAACCCAAAAATTTGTTGGAAGAATGAAGATGAGAATAACGAATTGGAGAAAATTATAACAGTTTTTTTTCTTTTTTTCTAATTATGTATGTGAAAGAAATTTGGGTTGCTTATGATGTGCTCAAATACTTACGTTGCTGTAGCTAATCTTTAATTTTGTGGTATGTACCTTATTGTAGTTGTTGGAAGATTTTGCACAAAACGGACAACAAATTGGGTTTTCACTTTTCTTAAGAACTTGGTGTATGTAGACACGGACAATGCGATAAATGATTTCTGACTTTGTGTCGGACACTTTATTGTTGTTTTTATTGAGCGGGTTTGTTGGTGTAAACCATTGTAACGGACAAAAACATGTTTTTCGATATTTAAGATCTTGGTATGTATATAGGCACGGACAACGTGGTAAATGATTTTTAAATCCTATTGGAATGGACAGATATTCTCCAACTAATAAGGCGATTTTTTGTTGTTTTGTTTTTTTTTCCTGGCGCTTTTGGGAATTTAATTTTGACGATCTGTTGCTTGGACAGACATACAAATCTTTGAAAACTGGTAATACATAGTATTTTTTGTACTGACAATGCACTAGGTTTATGTAAAATATCACTTCTCTACAATATTTATATAGCGAAATAGCCAAAATTTGAACCAGATTTGAGTTTTTTCCGAAAACTTTGTTTTGCAACCTGTCAACCGTACGCTTTGATAATCCACGGATAACTACATTAATGCACTTTTCTAGTTTTTTTTATATTCTTCCTTGAGATGACGATCTGCTAGAGCTTTTTCTCCTATTTACCATGATGAAGGACTTCTTTAAGGGAGGCTCGATAGGACCATGTACAGACGCTGCGGGTGAAAAAGAGCGCTTCTGAATGTGTATGAGTGGAACCTGTTTCAAATACCCAGCTTTGAGAGCAATTTGTGTGGACTGTATTTGGCGTGATTGGCAAAAGGGAATCCGTAGAAATGTTTAGGTTTTAGTGCTGTTTCAAATAATTTTCTCTAAAAGGAGAAAATTATTGTAAATTACTATACGTGCTTAAAACGAAAGATAAGAGAAGTGGGAAATGAAACTAATTTTAGTAGATTGTCTGCTCGAGATTTTTTGCTGACAAAGATGTTCTCACCGTGCCAGAGTTCAAAATAAAAGTGGGATAAATGTTGGTTTGCAACCAACCAAGAAATATAAATCAATTTATGTGATTGTTTCAATTCCATAATATCTCATTAACATGACATTTGAAGTTTATATTCGTCAAGTTAATACTAATAATTTCAATATAGATAATGCAGTGATTTTTAGATAAATAACTAAATCAAAGTACATTAATTCAATAGCGATAATTCATGTTTACTTACAGATCTCAGTCTAAACAGTCTAGTTTAGACAATGATATTAGACAATGTAGTCTTATGCAGACATTTCAATTTGTTCACAATTTGCTCTTGATGACATTCAGCTTTCACAATTTAAAAGACAATACTTTCCTTCGAAAGTTACGCACATCATGTGTTCAGTGCCAAAATTACTAAATCATTACTATTTATTAATATTCTGAAGTTCCCTACCACTAAAACCAGATAACTTGGCAACCAGAGTTAAATTTTAAGACCAATATTCATTTTAATTTTATTTATTTATTATTCTTATTTTTTTGAAAATACGTATATGTTATGAGAGAATTATAAGAACTAAGGAATTGGATGATAATAAGGAATATATAATCAATCAACCCAAACTAAGTACGGAGATAGAATTGTGCTGAAGTTGGAAGATGCTATATTATATTTACCACCCCGGTTTCTGACACTAAAGGATGATAATATAAGGGAATTGGGTTCTGGTGGATATAGCATATCGAAGTTGTCATTAACACTAGAACGCCGAAGGCAGTCATTTTGACCGCTTTCCAATTCCAAGTACAAAAGCAACTGTTCATTTAATGACACTTTTTTTAAAATATGGTGACTTTTTGTACCTCATAGAACTGCGTTTATTATAAACAATTCACCATTTAAAGAAAAAGTGTCATTAAATGCACGGTTGCTTTTGTACTTGGAATTGGAAAGCGGTCAAAATGACCGTCTTCGGCGTTCTAGTGTTAAGCGACAAAGAAAATAATTTATATAGATTACAATTAAAGCAAACTGAATCAAATTTATTTTACCAACCATATTTAACACAATAAAATAAATAAAAAATATAAAATAAAGCTGATGTTATATTTTCAAAAATTAGGGAAAATTATTTTTTCAACATTACATTTGGTTAATGAAGCTTTTACAATAAAGGTGACTCTCCTTAATAATGAAAATGAACGACGGAAAACATTAGAGTGTTGGCCCTTACCATATCCTGATCCTAAACTAATGGCAGCTGTTGGATTATTCTATGCTGGAGAAGGAGATTTAATCAAATGCTTTTTCTGTCACGTTGAGATTATGAATTGGAAACAAGCTGATTGTCCTATTGCAGATCATTTACGATGGTCAAATAACTGTCATTCGAAGAGAAGATGTATTACAATCAATATACCTATTAAACACATCGGATATTATGCTTCCTAAAATAGGGGTAGATATTTGCGGTGTGAAAAACATTAACAAATTTTCAACCATATTTATTTTAATATTCACATTTGTCACCTTAAACTCTATAAATAAATGTAGCCCCAGACGCAGGGTCAATGAGGGCTCGCACTGGATACGATGCACATTGGTGCACAAGGGTGACTATAGCTCTTCCGAGAAGAACTTTAGAAGTGTGAGAAATGTGGAAAACTTGTCGATTTACTATGGTAGGGTTCACATCAGAAGACGTAGAAGCGACATTAGCTAAATTAGAATCCGATTGGGCAGTGGAGGGAACGAGCGTTTTCATTTGACGAGATATTATTATTGTGTGCCACTCTATTAGGTTTGTGCAAAAGGGTATGATGACGTCCTTGACATATATTGCAATTATGGGGACTTGGACATTTACTAACCGAATGTCCTTTAGAAAGGCAATTGAAACACAACTCTTGTTTTTTTTTAACAGAAGACAGTTTTTGATCAAAAGTTAACTTTCTGAATCGAGGGCAAGAATACAAAGTGTGGCTTTCGTTGGAGCAAAACAAGCAACGATGTTTGGAGTGGAATTTTACTTGTTCAGAAGTTTTCACCAAATGTGCCTTAACGTTGCGAGAATTTGAATTAGACGAATCAATACCTTTTATATCACGCAAACAGGCCAGCGTCTGAATTCTCTCAGTATGGACAGAATCGAGCTCAGACCATAACGGTAAGGAAGACTTATCTTTGTAAATTGAGACTATGCATATTAATATTTGCAACATTCGGTGGCATACTCCTATTGGAAATTGAAATATCCGCTGGATTCTGAATATATGGGTGAACAGTATTAGATAGAGATGGCAAACGTATACTATGAATCGACACATTTCCATCGTTAGAATGTCCTGGTTGAACAACAGTGGGCGGATTAGGCACATAAACAATTTGCTGGGGATGAGGGGAATTGTGCGGGGTACTAACATTAATGACGTTAGGCTTTTTGGAAGAAGATTTCTCCGCTTTAAAACTGTTCGAATGCGCATTTATTTCGGACAAGCAATCTATGTGATGACTGGTATCTTGCGTCGGTAGAAGAAATTTGATCCGACGTCGTGCCTTCTAATGTCATTAAATAGTCAATACACTTATCATAAGTGTCTTTGACTTTACCCCATAAATCCTGAAGTTCCGTACATTGAATTAAAATGTTGAAGACCGTATAGCTTTCAGGCTTTAGCAAGTGGAAAGCGGCAAAAAATTTAAATACATTATCGGAAGCACGAATGAACTTGGTTAATGGAGTAACGGACATTTTGACCAAATAAGCACGCCAAAAAAGAGAAAATGCAAATTTGTAAAATGCAAAGATAAAAAAAATTTAAGGATGAAAAAGCTCGAAATATATCAGGAGTCACAAAAATAGCAAAATATGCAAAAGAATTTAAGAAAAATCTAAATTTCAACGAAAATTTCTAAATTTGTGGAAAGAGGAGAAGAAAATAAATTCTGGAGAAAAGCTTGTAGCCTAAATAATTTTCTGTAAAATGTAAATTTTTTGTGCAAAATCTCACATAAAATACCACTAAAATGTATTAAATTGGTGAAGATTGTAATAAAATTCGAAAAGTATTTAATAATTTTAAAGAAATTGACACAAACTGTTAATATATATACGTATTTTCGCAAAAAATTTAAACAGAAATATTAAAATCAAGAATATTTTGGTATGTACCTACGGTATTGACCAAATTCTCGAAAATGTTCAAAAAATCAGTTCCAAAATTCAGATAATTAATCAAATTTCAAAAAGAGTTTAAAAAACATATAAATATTTATAAAGATTATTACAAAAATATTAAATGGCGAATATTTCGGTATGTACCGACAGTAGGGTGCGAATTAGAAATATACACCAGATAGGTATGCGAGTATATATGCTAATTATAAATATTTTTTTTAAAAAAAAATTGCCCAAAATCAAATGACAACTTGTCAAAAAATTATTAATTGATTCGAAAAATACTAGTGAAAACTGCTCATGAA
The DNA here is from genome assembly GCF_032173495.1 of Musca vetustissima. NCBI lineage: Eukaryota > Metazoa > Arthropoda > Insecta > Diptera > Muscidae > Musca > Musca vetustissima. The sequence continues at coordinate 100,868 of NW_026872871.1, forward strand.
TTGCCGAAAGTAGGGTGAATTTTTATAAAAGTCCAAAAGACTACCACACACCAATAAAAATATTCAATTTATTTTTAAAAAAATATTCAAAACAAATATTATTGAAAAATCACAATTTTTTCACACGGTCCCACTGTGCGTTGCTGAATACCGCACAAAAGGGAATAAAACACAAGCCGCGTTGTGAGAGCTTCTATCACAATACAAACAAACCAACCCTAACGAACCAACAGTGATAGGTGGAGAGAATAATAAATTGTTGGTAGGTTTGTTGTCACCCGAATGACGCTAAAAAAGCGCGTGGAATATGAGAATATTATTTGTTTTAGTTGTTAATGAATTAACGAAACAGTGAGAGTTAGAGAGATGGAATAATTTGTTGGTGGGGTTATTCTACAAGCAAACCAACGACAACGAACCAACAGTGATAGGTGGGGAAAAAAATAAATTGTTGGTATTCTTGCTGTTTAGTAAACCGGTTCTGAGTTATATTGTGTTGTTATTGTTGAGAATTATAACAAATATAAAAAGAAAAATATCTCTCAACAAGGCAGAAGAAGAGGTGAACAATTTACAAAAGTCAACACAATAGAAGTACGCTACAATGGCAGAATATTTCGATGAACAATAACACTTGGTTGGTAAATATTATTTAAACAACCCCATATATTAGGAAAAATAGATATTTTTTCGCATTAATTTAATATTAGGAGACGGAAATAAAAATGCCAACAGATTATTTGCACTTTCTCGTTAATATTTAAATTGAGTGGACTGTAAAATGTTCAATATCAAGAAATAGGGTGTAACAAAGGCGACCAGTACCGCGAAATATTTAAACAAAAACACCTTTTCACTGCGATATAATTTTTTTCTTTTTTCTCATATTTTTTAAGCTCACAATAAAAACACTAAACTTACGTACCTTGTTTTTGTTGCGTATTGATTAGTAGTTACTATTTACTCTTACTAGTTATTCTTTGTTTTCAACGGCGTTTCTTCTATTGAATGTTATGCACTCACTGTGATATTGAGTAACATATGACTAGGCATAACACTTGTCTCAGTGTTATACTAGTGGAATGACGAAATGATGTGAATAAGGAAAGACTAACAATATGTGTGTAAGCACTTTGTGTAAACCACCACCAGAACCCAAAAATTTGTTGCAAGAATGAAGATGAGAATAACGAATTGGAGAAAATTATAACGGTTTTTTTTCTTTTTTTCTAATTATGTATGTGAAAGAAATTTGGGTTGCTTATGATGTGCTCAAATACTTACGTTGCTGTAGCTAATCTTTAATTTTGTGGTATGTACCTTATTGTAGTTGTTGGAAGATTTTGCACAAAACGGACAACAAATTGGGTTTTCACTTTTCTTAAGAACTTGGTGTATGTAGACACGGACAATGCGATAAATGATTTCTGACTTTGTGTCGGACACTTTATTGTTGTTTTTATTGAGCGGGTTTGTTGGTGTAAACCATTGTAACGGACAAAAACATGTTTTTCGATATTTAAGATCTTGGTATGTATATAGGCACGGACAACGTGGTAAATGATTTTTAAATCCTATTGGAATGGACAGATATTCTCCAACTAATAAGGCGATTTTTTGTTGTTTTGTTTTTTTTTCCTGGCGCTTTTGGGAATTTAATTTTGACGATCTGTTGCTTGGACAGACATACAAATCTTTGAAAACTGGTAATACATAGTATTTTTTGTACTGACAATGCACTAGGTTTATGTAAAATATCACTTCTCTACAATATTTATATAGCGAAATAGCCAAAATTTGAACCAGATTTGAGTTTTTTCCGAAAACTTTGTTTTGCAACCTGTCAACCGTACGCTTTGATAATCCACGGATAACTACATTAATGCACTTTTCTAGTTTTTTTTATATTCTTCCTTGAGATGACGATCTGCTAGAGCTTTTTCTCCTATTTACCATGATGAAGGACTTCTTTAAGGGAGGCTCGATAGGACCATGTACAGACGCTGCGGGTGAAAAAGAGCGCTTCTGAATGTGTATGAGTGGAACCTGTTTCAAATACCCAGCTTTGAGAGCAATTTGTGTGGACTGTATTTGGCGTGATTGGCAAAAGGGAATCCGTAGAAATGTTTAGGTTTTAGTGCTGCTTCAAATAATTTTCTCTAAAAGGAGAAAATTATTGTAAATTACTATACGTGCTTAAAACGAAAGATAAGAGAAGTGGGAAATGAAACTAATTTTAGTAGATTGTCTGCTCGAGATTTTTTGCTGACAAAGATGTTCTCACCGTGCCAGAGTTCAAAATAAAAGTGGGATAAATGTTGGTTTGCAACCAACCAAGAAATATAAATCAATTTATGTGATTGTTTCAATTCCATAATATCTCATTAACATGACATTTGAAGTTTATATTCGTCAAGTTAATACTAATAATTTCAATATAGATAATGCAGTGATTTTTAGATAAATAACTAAATCAAAGTACATTAATTCAATAGCGATAATTCATGTTTACTTACAGATCTCAGTCTAAACAGTCTAGTTTAGACAATGATATTAGACAATGTAGTCTTATGCAGACATTTCAATTTGTTCACAATTTGCTCTTGATGACATTCAGCTTTCACAATTTAAAAGACAATACTTTCCTTCGAAAGTTACGCACATCATGTGTTCAGTGCCAAAATTACTAAATCATTACTATTTATTAATATTCTGAAGTTCCCTACCACTAAAACCAGATAACTTGGCAACCAGAGTTAAATTTTAAGACCAATATTCATTTTAATTTTATTTATTTATTATTCTTATTTTTTTGAAAATACGTATATGTTATGAGAGAATTATAAGAACTAAGGAATTGGATGATAATAAGGAATATATAATCAATCAACCCAAACTAAGTACGGAGATAGAATTGTGCTGAAGTTGGAAGATGCTATATTATATTTACCACCCCGGTTTCTGACACTAAAGGATGATAATATAAGGGAATTGGGTTCTGGTGGATATAGCATATCGAAGTTGTCATTAACACTAGAACGCCGAAGGCAGTCATTTTGACCGCTTTCCAATTCCAAGTACAAAAGCAACTGTTCATTTAATGACACTTTTTTTAAAATATGGTGACTTTTTGTACCTCATAGAACTGCGTTTATTATAAACAATTCACCATTTAAAGAAAAAGTGTCATTAAATGCACGGTTGCTTTTGTACTTGGAATTGGAAAGCGGTCAAAATGACCGTCTTCGGCGTTCTAGTGTTAAGCGACAAAGAAAATAATTTATATAGATTACAATTAAAGCAAACTGAATCAAATTTATTTTACCAACCATATTTAACACAATAAAATAAATAAAAAATATAAAATAAAGCTGATGTTATATTTTCAAAAATTAGGGAAAATTATTTTTTCAACATTACATTTGGTTAATGAAGCTTTTACAATAAAGGTGACTCTCCTTAATAATGAAAATGAACGACGGAAAACATTATAGTGTTGGCCCTTACCATATCCTGATCCTAAACTAATGGCAGCTGTTGGACTATTCTATGCTGGAGAAGGAGATTTAATCAAATGCTTTTTCTGTCACGTTGAGATTATGAATTGGAAACAAGCTGATTGTCCTATTGCAGATCATTTACGATGGTCAAATAACTGTCATTCGAAGAGAAGATGTATTACAATCAATATACCTATTAAACACATCGGATATTATGCTTCCTAAAATAGGGGTAGATATTTGCGGTGTGAAAAACATTAACAAATTTTCAACCATATTTATTTTAATATTCACATTTGTCACCTTAAACTCTATAAATAAAATTTTGAAAAAAAAATAAAAAGAAGAATAGTGTTTTTTTAGCTCTCTTTATTGTTATCTCAAATTTTTCAATAAACTCAAATATTCTAAATAAGCTATTCTTGCCGTATTTAAACTCAAATGCTGAATGTAGAGAGCAGTTATGAATTTAGAATTGATATATTTTTTAAAAATATTTTTTTCTTCCTCCATGAGGAATTGTATTCCTTCAATGAACTAATTAATTATATTATATGATGAAGTTTTTGTATGATGTTGTGGTAGTTTTGATTCTAAATCAGCTATCATTCAGCACTTGAAACAATACATATATATATATATATATATATATTTCATTATTTGTAATATTTATACAAGCCTGTATAATAATAAGATCATATGGAGTGGGATTTTTATGGATTTTCAATCTAATATTGTTTAAAATAGCCCAGACAGACCGCGTTCTTGAAACTCTGACATTTTTGGGTTTTTTTCAAACTGATCCTAATGATAAAATGTCCTATATATGAGTTAAAGTAACACAAAACCACAACAAACATAAAAAAAGCATTTAAAATATAAGACTTTTTTCATACCTATGCAAGTACAATGGAGTTTTAATTCATAATTTTTTATATAAAATATGTATAAAAACATGTAAAGAAAGTCAACAGAAATATTAAAAAAAAATTATCAATAGTTAAATGTTAGTTTTATTAACGTATAATTTTCCAAACTATATGGCTCTGGTTTGTTGTTTTAACGTTAAATTCGGTCCATTTGGGTTCGGGTTGGGTTTCGTTTAGGTTGGGTATATGGATTTATAGTACATTGGGTACAGATTTAATATAGTTGCATTTGATTCCGTAATAAATTACATAGTTCCTTTTTGGCTTGCCTTTGATTAAACAAGTATCATGTTATTATTTTGTGTATATTTATTAAATCTATTTAATTTATATTGATAACACTAATATTAATGTAACATGTTAATAGTAATGCTGCATTTTTACCCTTTAATGAAAAACAGTAATGAATAGTAGGGATGGAAAATACAACACTTTAAATCAATTATAAAGCTTTGATGCAACAGTTGTTTTGTTTGGTGGCATATTTACTGTTAGCAACAAATAGGCTTTTCATATATTTTATTTTCGCATGAAAATATAAAAAAATATATATAACAAATGTTGTGTAGACATTCAATGCAAATGATACGTACATTAAAGGTAATGAATAGCAAAATTGTATATAATATGTATTGCTTTCATTGTTTTATTATAATCAAAACTATATTATAAGGTTTTACTTTGTATTACCTTCAATAATAAGGAAACAAATATCAAACCCATTCCATGAGTTGAAGTTAGCATTATTAACGTAAAATTTTCCATGCTAGATGGTGTAGTTTGAGTTCAATGGGTTCTGGTTCGTTGCAATAACTTTAAACTGGGTTCATTTCAGCTCGTGATGGGTATCGTTTAGGTTGGGTATGTTGATTTATGGTACATTGGGTACAGGTTTGTTATAGATTCCTTTGCTTGCATCATAAACTGCCCTTGGGCTTGCATTTGATGAAACAAGTATCATGTTATTTTTTGTGAATATTTATTAAATATATTTAATTAATATTATTAACAACAATATAAATGTAACATTTTAATAGTCAAGCTAAAACTTTGTGCACGTTGGTATGCACTTTTACCCTTTTTATGCATAAATTAATTTTTAAATAAAACAGGGATCGAAAATACAACACTGTAAATCAATTATGAAAATTTGATACAATAGATTTTTTTTAAATATATTTACAGTTAGCAACAAATAGGCTTGGAATTTCTGATATATTTTATGTTTTCATGAAAATGTTGATATCATATTCGACTGTTGAGGTTATTTTTTAATGTAAAAATTATTCTCAGTCTCGTTTCCTCTTGCCCATTTTTTTCTATATCTCCACTAATCTATGAACGGAACAATATGGCAACATTAAATTAATTATATCAATATTATTTATATTCACCAGTAAGGAAAGTAGTAAAGTCGGACGGGGCCGACTATATGATACCATTCACCACTATGGGTATATTAAACAGAACTATTAACATGAAATTGGATGAAATAAAATATGTGATATTTATATAAATGTGAATATACCTAGATCTATCCATAAGGTATGTAAATCGACTTCAAACAAATATAAATAGGTCAATAGTTGGGTTATTTCTGTACTTCTAGAAAACGCAACTAAGTAATTCTATGCTCAATTTTGTAATTTGTGCAAAATTTGATGTCAATCTGACTAACATGAGGAGTTTGATGCCCAATTTACTTGAAATCTGGCGAAAATATATATGGAGGCTCTATCCAAATATTAAGCGATTTCAAACAAACTTGTCACAGGTTAGGTTATACTAATTTCAGAACGTTTTGTTCCTATCAGCATATTGGTTCCTTGGTGCGTCAATTACTTAAAGTAAATCTATAATAAAAGGGAGCTTTATCTAAATCTGGACCGATTTTCACGAAACAAGGCAGACATCACTCTAGGCTCAATTCAGTACGTTATGGCAAATTTCGTGCAAATCGAAAGATATATAGCGACTTTGGTGTACCATTTACATGAAATCGGACGAAACTATATATGGGAGCTATACAGAAATCTGGACCGATATTCTCGAAACTTGGCAGACATCACTCTAGGCTCAATTCAGTACGTTATGACAAATTTCGTGCAAATCGAAGGATATATAGGGACTTTGGTGCACCATTTATATGAAATCGGAAACTTGGCAGACATCATTATAGGCTCAATTCAGTACGTTATGCCAAATTTCGTGCAAATCGAAAGATATATAGGGACTTTGGGGCACCATTTACATGAAAACGGACGAAACTATATATGGGAGCTATATAGAAATCGGGACCTATTTTCTCGAAACTTGGCAGACATCACTCTAGGCTTAATTCAGTACGATATGCCAAATTTCGTGCAAATCGAAAGATACACAGGGACTTTGGGGCACCATTTACATGAAATCGGACGAAACTATATGTGGGAGCTATATACATAATTCTAGACTCAATTCAGTACGTTATGCCAAATTTTGTTCAAATCGAAAGATATATAGGGACTTTGTTGCACCATTTACATGAAATCGGACGAAACTATATATGGGAGCTATATCTAAATCTGGACCGATTTTCACGAAACTTGGCGGACATCATTCTAGACCTAAATGATTAGGCTGTACCAAATTTCGTGCAAATCGAAAGATATATATATATAGGGACCGTTTACATTAAATCGGTTAAATATATATATGGGAGCTACATCTTAATCTAAACCGATTTTTCCCAATTTCAATAGGGTTCGTTCTTGGGCCGAATAAGTGACTTATGCCAAATTTCATCCAATTCGCATCATAAATTCGACGTGTACTTTGTTTACAATTTAACATGGACAGACAGACGGACGGACTGACATGCATAAATCGACTTAGAAAGTGATTCTATGCATATTCTCAAAAGGAACCATGTGTCTATCTCGTTTCCTTTTGCCTGTTAAAAACATAAGCACAAAGACATAATACCCTGTACCACAGTGTGGTGAACGGTATAATTATTAATAGCTAAACTTCTTAATATTAGTGCCGTAGTGGAATTTATCATTTCGTTGGGGTGATTTTGATCTCTAATAGTAATATGATGTGCTCCACATATATCAACATTTAAAGGTAAACCTTTATTTAGTTCCCCAGAATTTATTGCTATATTGTTGGTTAAATTTCTTCTCATCAGATCACAGCTACTTGACAAACGTGCATGTTCGACAGCTGGGGAATCCCTTCCTTTGCAACAGCAAATTTCAACTCCACAAAAATAGCGTATTACCCTACCTCTTTCTCCAGTATAATAAAATCCAATCATAGCCAGCTCTTTGGGTTCCGGAGTTTTCAAGGGCCAGGAATTAAACGTTTTCAATCGTTCGTCTTCATTTTCAAGATTTGCTTCAAAGAAAGTTGAATGGTTTTAAATTTGAGAAACTCATATTTACTTTAAAACTTAAGATTAAACGCTAAATAATAATTTAAACATCAGTTCCATTTTTATAAAAATAAGTAACAACATATGTTTATGTATTCATTTGATTTTTAATTTTATTTTTTTTAGAATAGAATAAATCGTATGGTAAAAAATGTTTTAATTCGAATTTGTATTTATTATATGGACTTTTCCATGTATGTATTATTTCCTTTGTATATATTATCCTTCATAGCAATAGAATAGGAGTATGTATCAGAATATGGTATAATTATACAAGGGCATGACATAATTATACATTTTTAATAATTCAGCTTTCAAGATTTACACGTGATTGTAATAAATACATAATAATTTATTTTCTGTAACATTTTAAAGTTTCCTGCCTATATATAAGTTTTAGAATATATAGTCATATCTTGAGAACAATGTGCATAAAAAATTGTTATATGAATTTTATTGATTACAAGTTTATATTAAAAAATACATTTATACATAGCATGTGTAATTATAATAACAATTCCCCATACAAATTTAAAAGTTTTAGAAAATAGATATTTTTATTTTGTTACATTCATATAATATTATAGAATTTATTTTTCATATTATTTAAATTGACTACCTTCTACATGTCATGATATAATGATAAGACTAGACGCATTGATTCATAATTAATATATTATACTGGAGAATGAGATAGGGTAGTATCCTATTTTTGTGGAGTTGAAATTTGCTGTTGCAAAGGAAGGGATTCCCCAGCTGTCGAACATGCACGTTTGTCAAGTAGCTGTGATCTGATGAGAAGAAATTTAACCAACAATATAGCAATAAATTCTGGGGAACTAAATAAAGGTTTACCTTTAAATGTTGATATATGTGGAGCACATCATATTACTATTAGAGATCAAAATCACCCCAACGAAATGATAAATTCCACTACGGCACTAATATTAAGAAGTTTAACTATTGATAAATTTTTATATTTCTGTTGACTTTTTTTTAAATGTTTTTATACATATTTGATATATAAATTTATAAATAAAAAATCTTATTACTAGATATCGGATATAAGAAACTTCAAAAAAGTCAGAGATTTCTTTCTTATATGCGTTCTATTCTTATATGGAATTATCATATATAAGAAAGTTGTTTCTTATAAGAGTACATACGTACATAAGAAATCTATTTCTTATACGAATATATTTTCTTAAAATAAAATGTTTGAAAGAAAAGCATGTTTTAAAGAACAATTGTTTAAATGGGGAATATGAAAATAAATACCCAAATAAAAGAAAACACAATTATATTAGAATTTGTCCAATAGAATATTGGCGTTTTATTGTCGTAAACAATATTACCTTTTTATTACAATTTGTGTTTGTATGATAGGTGCTAGCTCAGTGGACGAAATCCATCAAGCGTAGTTTGACACTTTTTTCTAGACTGACTGATGCAAAGGCGGGCGCGTAAACAACAAAACGTCAGTGATTTGACTTTTGACAATACTTTGCGCCGAATGCGCAAAGTTGCAATTTTAGGAAGTATGACAAATAAATACAAATCTGAATAATATTCTTAATTGAACATTGCCGCCACCGTTGCAACATCCAGCTATGATGCAAAGATAAAAAAATATATTGATCTCAATAAAATATTGAAATAATAAGGCGTTACCGTCAGTAGTGGACATTTTAATAACTTTTTTTCTTTTCATTTTTTCAAATATATTTATGATGTGCACATTAGCGCTCGTAGAGCAGCGAGGACAATAGAAGATTGATCTCGAAGGCAGCATAAAATTAGTAGTTTTCGGTTGACTGCCGATTGGAATCCATTTTCGATATATCTATAGTATTGTAAGGTGCAAGGATCTAATGTGATCCGCTCTATCAGCATCACCGACAACATTTTAAGGTGCAAGAATTCATACTGATCCACTCAATGAGCATCACCGTTAATCTTTTATGGTGCAAGGATTCAGCCGATTCACTCTGTGAGCATCACCGTTAACGCTGACAAAGCTATAGATAGTATCGAAAATCAAAGGTAGTAGATATGCAGCAGCTTAATTTAGTTGTAGGCATCGGCCAGAGAAACCATGAGCATCATAATTTTAAATTGTTTCATTCCTAGACTTGCGGACGTCATCCTCAGTAAGGAATCTTAAATATCTTACTTATATTTCCTTATCTACTAGAAAGAGAGAATATTTTAATGTTTAGAGGGAGCAACTTAACCACAGGTCGTACTTCGAGATTTGTAAAACGGCCTAATATCCACGAAGTGGCAGGAAGTTGTTCGTGTGGATGTGCCACAGATCATCCGTTCCAATATCGCGTTTTATACCGGAAGTATAATGATTAATTCAACTAAAACGATATCCGAAGGAGATTGACTATTAATGGTGCCGATAGTTGATGTAGACAAATGAATTAAGCAAACGTGCATTCGTATTAAAAAAAAACATAATACGTTTTAAAAACATAAGGTATTGCAATAATAATATGCCATGGATTTTACCTGTAAGGTGATTTAACTTAAATATGTTTAGACAATTACAAAGGTTTGGCGACGTAATCTTTAAATGCTTATACCAATTTAGAATGTTTGCATATGAAATGTCGTAGACAGTTAATCAGACAACGGAAATTGTCATTGAGCAATGTTTAGGAAGGCGACAAACTTGTCTTTCAATTGAAGTCCGACTCACTCTATGAGCATCACCGTTAACGCTGACAAAGCTATAGATAGTATCGAAAATCGAAGGTAGTAGATATGCAGTAGCTTAATTTAGTTGTAGGCATCGGCCAGAGAAACCATGAGCATCATAATTTTAAATTGTTTCATTCCTAGACATGCGGACGTCATCCTCAGTAAGGAATCTTAAATATCTTACTTATATTTCCTTATCTACTAGAAAGAGAGAAGATTTTAATGTTTAGAGGGAGCAACTTAACCACAGGTCGTACTTCGGCCTAATATCCACGAAGTGACAGCAAGTTGTTCGTGTCGATGTGCCACAGATCATCCGTTCCAATATCGCGTTTTATACCGGAAGTATAATGATTAATTCAACTAAAACGATATCCGAAGGAGATTGACTATTAATGGTGCCGATAGTTGATGTAGACAAATGAATTAAGCAAACGTGCATTCGTATTAAAAAAAACATAATACATTTTAAAAACATAAGGTATTGCAATAATAATATGCCATGGATTTTACCTGTAAGGTGATTTAACTTAAATATGTTTAGACAATTACAAAGGTTTGGCGACGTAATCTTTAAATGCTTTTACCAATTTAGAATGTTTGCATATGAAATGTCGTAGACAGTTAATCAGACAACGGAATTGTTATTGAGCAATGTTTAGGAAGGCGACAAACTTGTCTTTCAATTGAAGTCCTTAGAAAAATGTAAGTTTAACCTTAATGTTTAACCAGACCTATTCTAGTTGGAAGAAATTCCTGTGCGTTACACGACAGAATGTTGGGAGGTCTTGTGATAGATACCGTATTCGAAACTGGAGTAGTATGATTTGTACTTCTAATAGGCGTAGCCGAGTGTGTAGGAGTGGACGACGTAGAACGTGACTGTAAACCAAAACTAGAGCTTATGTTTAATTCTCCATGTAATAACGTGTGATGTCTGTTACATACACTGCAATTGTGAGTACTTCTACAATTTTTTGCATGATGACCTCGGGAGAGGCAATTGACACAGTAATGGTGTCGTTTCACAATTGAAAAACGATCGGAGAGAGCTCGACTACGGAATTCTGAACAATCGCGTAGGTGGTGATTTTTTCTGGGACAGATAAAACAATGTTTTGGAGAGGAAAAACGTGGACTATTAAATTTAGCAGCATTCGGAGAATGTGCAATATTACTAATATTATCTAAAATTTCCGTGGTATCTATGCCTTTTATATCACGAAGGCATGTAAGGGTTTGAATTATTTCCGTAAGAAAGGAATCCAAATCTTTCCACGTTGACAAAGCGGATTTATCTTTAACAGTTTGTTCCCACAATGTAACAGTGCATCTTGGAAGCCTTTGAAGGCAAATAAAAACTAAAATAGGGTCCCAGCTTTCAGTTGAAATGTCGTAGATTGACATAGCAGAAATGCATCCATTTATTCCGCGTTGTAATTTTTTCAAATCGGAACTAGTTTCGGCTTCTATGACCGGAAGGTCAAAAAGAGACTTGATTTGGTTATTAACGACAGTACGGACGTTGTCATAATTTTCTCTCAAGGCTTTCCATGCTAAATTAAAACTTTTATGAGTGAGTGGAAATTTGGAAACAATATCTCGCGCCTCACCGCTAGTTTTCATTACTAAATGACACAATTTTTCTATGTCGCTAAGCCGAGCATTATTTATGTACACTGCGGAAAATAAATCTCTAAATGTAGGCCAAGACTGAAAATCACCATTAAATATGTCTATGTCACATGGGGGAAGATTTATACTATGAAGTAAATTATTATTTAAGGATGGAGACGAAATCTCGACATAATTTCCTGTTTGGTGCGTAACACCTGAAAAGAGGTTAAGGTTTTCGGAAATGTTGGTCTTCGCGTAGCTCGAATTTGATCTATTTTTCTATTTATTGATGACAACACGTGAACATAAGCTTTATAAGCGACATCGTACTTGCTGTCTGCTGAAGTCATGTCGTCCGAGCATGCGTCATCCGAAGTTTGAAGGTAACTCGCACAATGTTCATATCTGTCCTTCACTTTACTCCATAATTCTCTTGATTCAGATCCTTGTATTTCAAGGGAATACACATCTAAATCGTCATCCCGTGAGGAAGAGTAATTTGCATCAAATTTAATCAGAGCATCAGTGGCTCTGATAAAGAAATCTAAAGGAGTAAGCGGCATTATATCAAAATCAATTCAATAGAAATGTAAATGGACTGTATATTTTTGCACGGAATGCAAGTGTTTTATAATTAAATTGTTTTATAATAATTTTATAATTAATTGATCGATTAAAAAACGTAGATTAATTTATATCAATAGCGGAGACAAATCGATTTCGTAAAAAAATCCAAATTTTTTTTTTTATATTTACTATATTCAAAATTGAGCAGTAAACTCTTTTTTCCGTGTATCGGAATCGGCACGAACAATATATATTTAAATATAAAAATACGCGAAATTATATTAAAAAGCATAAGAATTTATTTTCGAAATTTTCTCTCAGTATGTCGTAAAACACACGTATTTTTTCAGTGTATCGGAAATACTTTTATATAATTTTATATTGTTATAATTTTAATTAAAATTTTAAAATAAATATTTTCAATTATAAATTTTATTTTTTATACGACCCACCTTAATGTGATGCGTTGGTGGTTACTGACTACTCATGTAACGAACAACCAAGAATTGACTTCACTAATCAGTGTGGTTTTTGTTGTGTTGATGTTTGTTACTATTAGAGCGGCAACGTGTATTTATTGTTGTTGGTTTTTCTTTTCTCTTTTGTGCGATCAACGTAGTTGATCACTGTTAACAAATTGTTTTTGTAAAAAAACACTTATCACCACACTAATTCTCGAAAAGAAATGATGAGAGTCGTACGTAATGAATGTTATTAAAGAGAAATGAAGTAAATTCTATCGCGTAACTATTGCTGTTTACAACCATAGGTTAAGTTATTCAAATATGCGCAATGTAAAATATAACAAAACACTCACTTTAAGTTCGGTACGTACCTTTGATCACTGTGGTTTGTGTTGTTTTGATGACGTAGGTCAATACCTTGTAGAAGGTTAGATCGAGTTTGTTGTTGCAAAGTTTAAGTTCCTCGTAAAGGCAATAATGCGAATCGTATAATCCGGCTCGATCGGACCAAATGTTTAAATGGGGAATATGAAAATAAATACCCAAATAAAAGAAAACACAATTATATTAGAATTTGTCCAATAGAATATTGGCGTTTTATTGTCGTAAACAATATTACCTTTTTATTACAATTGTGTTTTTCAGTGGACGAAATCCATCAAGCGTAGTTTGACACTTTTTTCTAGACTGACTGATGCAAAGGCGGGCGCGTAAACAACAAAAAGTCAGTGATTTGACTTTTGACAATACTTTGCGCCGAATGCGCAAAGTTGCAATTTTAGGAAGTATGACAAATAAATACAAATCTGAATAATATTCTTAATTGAACACAATATTTTATTAAATAAAACAAAACAGTATAGAAAAATATAAAGTTATGAAATTAAGTAACAGTTTGGCAAGAACAAATTCAGTATCCTAAAAACTAAACATTTAAATAAACAAAAATAAAAAAATAAAAATTGTTTGACTAACAATAGGTAAACATCTTCAGTGTGGCCATCAATCTTAAATATTTTCTTATATGAAACGTGTCAAATACCTTTGTCACCTTTGGTGTTTGACAAACAGCATGACTATTAACATGTTACTTTTTTATTATGGTAAATAATAAATATACACAAAAATAACATGATACTTGTTTAATCAAATGCAAGCCAAAGGGTAAATGGGTAATTTATGATGCAACCAAAGGAACCTATAACAAATTTATATCCAATATACTATAAATCAACATACCCAACCTAAACGAAACCCAACCCGAACCCAAATGAACCCCAGTTTATCATTATAAGAACCTACCAGAACCCATTGAATTAAAACTACGCCATCTAGTTTTGAACATTTTACGTTAGTAATACTAACTTTTAACTACTGATAAATTTATAAATAAAAATCTTATTAATATTATTAATATCATTATTTGAAAAACTAGGGATCTGATCTATATTACGCGGATACTGTCCGCGGAGTGAGAGCACGTCTGTATTTTTTCTGTGCATTTACACACTAATTTATTAATATTGAAGGTAATCCTTAAGAACTAAGTTGTACAATATGACTTAACCTATCTTAGACTAATGTGTAAAAGAGAGAGAGAGTGCATCTGCTATAACCCATGGAGTGGACACATACAATTCTTTATCTCACATGTGGCGAGCACGCTACACATGCTTATCTCACCCAAACATACCACATGTGGCAATAGAAAACTCCTATCTTATTATTGTGTACAAATATTCAACCAAAATAATCTCTTATCTCAAGTGGACTGTATGCAAAAATAGATCCCTGTTTAACTAAATGTTCTCTCTCTTACACAAGAGACCCACAGCAAGACATTCACTATCTTTATTATTTAAAAACCATGTTCGCTACGTGAACATCTTGCGGGCCAGAAAATGAATATAAAAATATAAATGTTCCAAAATATAAAAGTTGTAAAAAATAAGAAATTGCATCTAGGTACCACCGCTATCTCTCCAACCAGATTTTTATATCGGCACCTCCACCTTTGTCTGCCGGCTTCATCTTCCAGCCAGAACCATTGGCCATAGTCTTCGTCAGCTTCTCGATCATACGGCTTCCAAGTGGCTTGTCCGCATCTTTGGCCGGCAGCATCGTTCTCCAGGTGCCATTTGTAAACATCATAATAGCCGCGGCTTCATTAGCTTGTTCCCGCTTCTGACCGCAGACTTCGTTTTGGTGGGAAAACCTTCCCCTTCTGCTTCACCATCTTTCCGTGGTGCAACATCTAACGCAGGCTGCGTATTGCATGTGACTGCTGGATCCAACTTCCCGGCCGCCTTTCCACGATCTATATCGACAATCTTCCTGACCGAAACATCCGTAACTAGCGGTACCTGCTTTTCACCACTATCACATTTTGTTGTGGGTTCAGCGCCATTTTCCGCCGGCTTCATCTTCCTATCGGCCACATCTTCAATCAATTGCTCGCTACGGTTGACCGTCTTCATTATCTTCCAGGGCGGCACATCCACAAACCTCTTCATATTAGCAATTTTTGTTGGCGGCTCCGAATCTTCGGCTGCTATCTTCGTCTTATTGGCGGTATCATCGACAATCTTCGTCATAACCACCACTTCCTTCTTACGATAAACGTCCCATTTGTCCGCGGCCCTCATTTTCCCGGCCGCAGCTTCAGGATTTATATCCACAATTTTCCTGGCAGGGACATCTGCAACTAACGGTCTTTGCTTACATACCCAATCACCTTGTGTCGTCAATTCATCGTCATTATCCGCCTGCTTTATCTTCATCTCCGCAACATAATTGTCAACTGGTGGCCCACACTTCCAGGCTTTACATCTTCTAGCAATCTCTTCCGCTTCCTTTGAAATAGCTCCTCTCTGGCTATTTCATATCGTTTATTCAGTTCTTTAATTTTTTCCAGAATATCTCTTTTCTCCGGATAGTAAATCGAAACATGAAGCCAAGCGCCTTCTAGAATTTCACTTTGCTTATCCCAGTCGTCCACCAACACACTCCAACAAATCCATATTAATTTCTATTCTCATTTCCTTGAGACTTCTTTCAAATGTGTGGATCTTCAACCATACAAAGTTTGAAAGCCTTCTCTCCTCTTCGGCCGGTGCATTCACCGCCTTGTTCCTTGCCGCAGCCTCCTTTGGACTCAGCATTTTGACGGTTTGTAATGTACTGCCTCGTACTTCCACTGCATCTCCTTCTTCTTCTCTGCTACGGAAATGATGTCTTTCATTCACCGCCTTGTTCCTTGCCGCAGTATCCTTTTGACTCAGCATTTTATTATTCAAATTGTTTTTTCTTTCTGTGGATTTTTCACCAAGCTGACCGAAATTCCATGACCGTTAAGGTAAATTCTTCAGCATATCTTTTTTTACTATCGGTCACTGATCCGGCTCGAAGGACCAATGAAAAACTAGGCATCTGATCTATATTACGCGGATACTGTCCGCGGAGTGAGTGCACATGTGTATTTTTTGCTGTGCATTTACACACTAATTTATTAATATAGAAAGTAATCCTTAAGAACTAAGTTGTACAATATGACTTAACCTATCTTAGACTAATATGTAAAAGAGAGAGAGAGAGTGCATCTGCTATAACCCATGGAGTAGACACACACAATTCTTTATCTCTCATGTGGCAAGCACGCTACACATGCTTATCAGTCTGTAGTGAAGATTACTCCCCGTAATCTCACCCAAACATACCACATGTGGCAATAGAAAACTCCTATCTTATTATTGTGTACAAATATTCAACCAAAATAATCTCTTATCTCAAGTGTATATGAAAATAGATCCCTGTTTAACTAAATATTCTCCTCCTTTGCACAAGAGACCCACAGCAAGATATTCTCTATCTTTATTATTTAAAAACCATGTTCGCTACGTGAACATTATTATTATTATTAATATTATTAGTTAAATTCTATATTTCTATAACTCAAAGCTAGTCATTGTACTTGTATAGGTATATAAAAAGTCTTATGTTTTAAACGCATTTTTATGTTTTTTGGTAGTTTTGTGCTATTTTAACTATAGTTAACATATACGATCGTTCTTGTAGCAGACTCAAAAATCCTGACTATATTTTGAACTGGACTGGAGTCCATTTTAGATTCTGATACAAATCTTGGTTTTCTAGAAAAGTTTTCAAAAATATATTACATACTATATTCTATCATGTTTATGGATACAAAGCCACAAACAAAATAATACCAACTAACTTTATTTTGAAAAAAATCAATCCCAAACCATACCTTTCAATATATCCATATAAGAAATAATTGCTTTATTTCGATTCCTTTCTTTTTTATTGATAACACAAATTAATCGAACCTACATAACTATAGCTTAAACTTAGCGTAACTCTAACTTATATCTAGAGAAGAAAATATTATATCAATAAATACTTCTTTATTTTTAATAATAATATTTCTAATCTTCAAACCATGGATCGTTAAGATCCAATGTGCATAGGCATTGTCCTTCAGGTATGAATGGGTAACTTTCTATGTCATCCTCATTCCTGATGTCCTCCTCATTCCCGATGTCCTCCTCATCGTCTTATGTTGTGGACTCCGTTTCCTGCGATTGCTTGGCTCAACCATATTTTTTCTCTGCGTGTTAACTGGTTACAAAATATATTTTTTAAACAACTGAATATCAACTACATATTTTGAATTTCTAATAATTTATAGATGGTTGATCGAGATTGAGGTCAAAGTTTTTATTTATTTATTATTTTCCAATATTTCGAAATACATTGAATTTCATCTTCAGGGAAGTTGATCTACAATATATAAACATTACAACTAATTAGAATATATATCACAGCTTTTTAATACTAACAAAACATATAACTCATAAGATATGATCGCTTACTTTTAACTAACAAACATTAAATAATTAGCTTAAAACTAGCATAGTGTGACTACCACGGTCAAAAGTTATTATAGCACTGATAGTTATTTGTTAATTGCACGATCCCCTCCTACACGTTAGATGTCTGTAGCAGTAAGTATGTTGTCTGTGTCTGCTTTGTTGTTTATTCGTTTTGTTCTTGGTAAACTATTGATGTGGAGCATCTCTATTGTTAGTCTCTTGTTGTAGGACTTAGTCTCTCTTCTTGTAACACTTTCACGTCGTCTATGTTAGGTAAGTGACTGTTGTGTTTATAGTGTTCTGCTAATGCCGTTTTTTGTATTAAATTTGTGTTTCTTAGTTTAATGTCAGATTTATGTGCTGACATTCGCGTTTTCAGTTTATTGTTTGTTGTTCCCACATATAATTTTCCGCAACCTTCTTTCTCGATTCCACCACATTCTATCTCGTATATCACATAATGTTTGTCCATCTTTGCAATTTTGCTTTTTGCTTTACTATATAATGATTTTGTTGTCTTATTTGAGCTATGTGCTATTGTATATTTTGTTTTGTCGTAGATATCTGATTGTTTCAATCGTTCAGATATATTTGGTAAATATATCAGTGATTTATTTATCTTTTTACCGATTTTCCGATTCTGTCCCGTTTGTCGTTCTCCCGTTTTCTCGTTTTTTTTTGTTTCGTGTTGATTTATCAACGATTTTATTAAATGTATGGGACTAAATCAGCAAGTACGGGTGATGCAGGTGATCCCATGGGTAATCCTAATTTTTGTTTGTATATTTTATATTTTTATCTTCATCTTCATTTTCAGGAGCATGTTTTTTCTACGTTTGCGTATTGTTTAATTTCATCCCATCTTTCATCAATTATTTTTAGTCCTAATTCTACAGGAGTGCTTGGGACTAGGGATACTACGTCAAATGAAATCATTCTTTCATTGTCATTAATTGTGAAATTCTTTATCTTATTTCTAAATTGCACCGAATCCTTAATATTATAAATTGAGTTTTTCGTTAAATTCTTTCAAATGTTCACTATGTATTTACATAGTTTTATCGATGGCGAATTTATTGATGAACAAATGGGTCTGAGTGGGAATCCCTCTTTTTGTATTTTTGGTAGACCATATATTCTAGGTACCGTTGCAACATCCGTCTTTAATCTTCTCTTCTCTATAAGCGATATGGATTTATTATTAAATAATTCTTCTATTATTTTATTGTTCTCCTTTTGTAAATTAAAGAATTTAAGAAAAACTCAAATTATAATGTTAAGGATTCGGTGCGTAGTATCCCTCTTCTCAAGCATTCCTGTAGAATTAGGACTAAAAATAAATTGATGAAAGATGGAATGAAATTAAACAATACACAAACATAGAAAAAAAACATGTTCCTGAAAATAGTTAAATTCTGCATAACAGATAATATATATTTCAAGTATGAATATAAAATATACAAACAAAAATTATGATTACCCATGGGATCACCTGCATCACCCATACTTGCTGATTTAGTTATGGAATCTTTGTCGAACACCACGATTCAATAAAACCAAAAATCTTAACGAAATACGTGGATGATTTATTCTTAATTATAAGGGAAGATGCAATACAACACACTCTGTCAACTCAAAATGGCTTCAACAGAAAAATACAATTCACTGTGGAAGAAGAAAACAACGGAAAATTTTCATACTTGGACACCATGGTAATAAGGGACAAAAATAATGGATTATTTGGTATCAAAAACCGACGGCATAGGAAGATTAATTAATTACTCCTCTAAACATACAAAGCGCACAATAATAAATACAGCAAAAAACTTAATAAATAGAGTATTAAATATAAGTGATAAAAAGTTTTACAAGAAAAATAAATTACAAATCGAAGACATACTAATACAAAATAACTTTCCCATACATTTAATAAAATCGTTGATGAATCAACACGAAACAAAAAACAAACGAGAGTACGACAAACGAGACAGTATCGGAAAATCGGAAAAAATATATATAAATCACTGATATATTTACCAAATATATCTGAACGATTGGTACAATCTGATATCTACGACGAAACAAAATATACACTAGCACATAGCTCTAATAAGACAACAAAATCAAAGATGGACAAACATAATGTTATATACGAGATAGAATGTGCTGGTAACGAAAAAGAAGGTTGCGGAAAATTATATGTTGGAACAACAAAAAATAAACTGAAAACGCGAATGTCAGCACATAAATCTGACATTAAACTAAGAAACACAAATTTAATAAAAAAAACGGCGTTAGCAGAACTCTGTAAACACAACAATCACTTACATAACATAGACGACGTGAAAGTTTACAAGAAGACAAACTAAGTCCTACAACAAGAGACTAACAATAGAGATGCTCCACATCAATAGTTTACCAAGAACAAAACGAATAAACAACAAAGCAGACACAGACAACTCACTTACTGCTACAGACATCTAACGCGTAGGAAGGGATCGTGCAATTAACAAATAGCTATCAGTGCTATAATAACTTTTGACCGTGGTAGTCACAATACGCTAGTTTTAAGCTAATTATTTAATGTTTGTTATTTAAAAGTAAGCGATCATATATTATTGGTTATATGTTTTTTTTAGTATTAAAAAGCTGTGATATATATATTCTAATTATTTGTAATGTTTATTTATTGTAGATCAACTTCCCTGAAGATGAAATTCAATGAATTTCGAAATATTGGAAAAAATAAATAAATAAAAAACTTTGACCTCAAGCTCGATCAGCCATCTATAATTTATTAAACATTCGAAAGGTCGAAAAATCATAAACATAATTATTTTGAATTTCTATGGATATGTACTTATGTTCGTTGGCGTGCTACCGATGACGAACATAAACAAAAATTTCCGTTTGTAAATATATTTTGTAGTGTAGATGGATTTCGGATTTCAAACAATGATAGCGGGATATCACGCCGTGATCAACAACTACGACTACAATATTGGAATGTGTTCCACAACACAACACACTCTGACAACTCTAAATGGCTTCAACTCTAAATGGCTTCAAAACGCATAATAATAAATACAGCAAAAAACTTAATAAATAGATTATTAAATATAAGTGATAAAAAGTTTCACAAGAAAAATAAATTAAAAATCGAAGACATACTAATACAAAATAACTTTCCCATACATTTAATAAAATCGTTGATAAATCAACACGAAACAAAAAAAAAAAAACGAGAAAACGAGAGTACGACAAACGAGACAGTATCGGAAATTCGGAAAAAAGATATATAAATCACTGATATATTTACCAAATATATCTGAACGATTGGTACAATCTGATATCTACGACGGAACATAATATACAATAGCACATAGCTCATATAAGACAACAAAATCATTATATAGTAAAGTAAAAAGCAAAATTGCAAAGATGGAAAAACATAATGTGATATACGAGATAGAATGTGGTGGTAACGAGAAAGAAGGTTGCGGAAAATTATATGTTGGAACAACAAAAAATAAACTGAAAACGCGAATGTCAGCACATAAATCTGACTTTAAACTAAGAAACACAAATTTAATAAAAACAAGTGAAAAAGCGTTAAGTTCGGCCAGGCCGAACTTTGGATACCCTCCACCATAGATATACTGACATGTACTAAAAAATACCAAAATACCGAAAATTTGGGGTACCCTTATTTGGGGGCTATCCGAAAAAATGGACCTCTATTCATAATTTTATTGTGGGGAGATTTGGTAGCTATTAAGGACTCACGATACTAAATTCCATCAATTCGGTGAAAAAATCCGGTTAAAACCCCCCACACACTGGAAATTGGGAGGTACCCTTATATGGGGGCTACCAGAAAAAGTGGACCTATATTTATAATACTTAGTGGGGAAATTTGGTACCCAATAAGAAACCCATGTACCAAATTTCAGCGAATTCGGTTTAAACCGGCGCTCAAGAACCCTAAAATACCGAAAATGGGGGGTACCATAATATGGGGGTACCAGAAAAAATTTACCTATATTTATAATTTTTAGTAGGGAGGTTTGCTTCCCAATAGGAGCTGAAAGTATTAAATTTCAGCGAAGTCGGTTGAAAAACACGCTCAGGAACCTCAAAATACCGAAAATTGGGAATACCCTTATATGGGAGCTATGCCTAAACGTGGACCAATATATCCCATCTTCGAACTTGACCTGCCTGCAAACAAAAGACAACTTTAGCACCCTATCTCAATTACTTCAGAAGATAGCGTGATTACAACAGACGGACGGACGTACATGGCTAGATCGTCTTAGAATTTTACCCTGATCAAGAATATATATACTTTATAGGGTCGGAAATGAATATTTCGATGTGTTACAAACGGAATGACAAAGTTAATATACCCTCTATACTATGGTGGAGGGTATAAAAAACGGCGTTAGCAGAACTCTGTAAACACAACAATCACTTACCTAACATAGACGACGTGAAAGTGTTACAAGAAGAGAGACTATGTCCTACAACAAGAGACTAACAATAGAGATGCTCCAATCAATATAGGGTTGGTACAAATTAACGAATTCATGGAAAACATATTTAAGAAACTATTTAGCATTATGCTTATGTCAAATATCCGCTATAAAAATTGGTTAATAATATTTTCCACGTCATTTTTTTAACGAATTAACGAATTCATGGAAAACATATTTAAGAAACTATTTAGCATTATGCTATTGTCAAACATCCGCTATAAAAATTGGTTAATAATATTTTCCACGTCATTATAAACGTTATTTTAATGGTCAAGTTTTGATATTTCCCAATATCAAAACCGCCGAATACCTTGCTTTAAATGTGAATGTCAGTTTTATATGTTACCAATAAATCCTGACATTTTAGAGCTTTGATTTCAAATTAGTAGGAAACATTTGAATACAAAAATCAGAAAAGACCACTTAATATTGAGGGCATAATTGAGTTATATGCGGGGTTTCACAATATTTACACTGCAACTTGTAACAACGAACGAAAAATTTGAGTCACACCAATGGAAACATTTTTGTATTTCATAGAGAATATATTTGAGCAATCATGAAGTCAGACAGCAAAAGCATCTAATGCGGAGTTGCCTCCATGCATGCCAGATATATAAATATATATATATAGATTAGGGAAATAGTTGTTACAATCACATACAACTGAGTGTCTATATATACATAAATATTTGTTATTAACTTTAAACTAATCTACAGAAATTGATCGTAATAGAGAGTTTTACAAAAATGCAGATATGCGACCGCCATTCACCTATGCTTCCCTAATAAGACAAGTAAACTTATATAACACTTAAAAACTTTTCCAGTTCGTTTCCCATATTTCATGAGTTTTATAATTACCCTAAAACAGAAAAATTCCCTTTTGCAAAAAAATTAAAACATTTTTAAGGCTAATCGTTTGTACCCCTGCTTTTCAAATGTATAAGTTTGATGAGCTGACTCCTACACTCATCACGGGAGACAAGATTCATGAGATGTTCTTAACTATACTCCTTAATCTTAGGGCATACAAGACATGCATTTCAAATACATACATTGAACGTGTAAATAGATTTGGATTTAGAATACATATATGACCTATTTTTATGATCACCCTAAACTATGTTCAAATTTGGCTGTTACCGCTTGTTCGACCTATTATGTCGATGTCATCGGGGTTGGCGCCTCACATATTGTGTTTGGTACCATTTCCGTATGACCTCTGATTGGCTTTAACATGGAGAAGACCAGGATTATCTTGGTCCCTGTTTCATCTCAATTGTGGGCACTGATCTCCCCGCGGTGTCACCTGGGGAGGCTATGTTCATCACCCGCGAGTTGCTTAAAAACGGGTTGAGACGTCGGGTTATGTTCCCGCCCTCGGAAAACCCTCCTAATTTGAGAAAGCAACGAAAAAGAAAACCACGCCCGCCTAATGCTGATGACCCCCACAAAAGTATAAGGGACCACGATCTGCGAATCTGCACTTGGAATGGGCGCACGTTGTACAGAACAGGCGCAGTTTCGCTTTGGCGGATGTACTCAAGAAGTACAATGCCGATATTATTGCCTTACAATAAATGCGATGGAAAGGGACAGGCATACGTAAAACAGACGATTAAACACGAGTAAACACGAATTCCGCTGCGGATTTATGGTTAACAGGAGAATAAAAGTCCTCATCTTCAGATTCACTCCAGTATATGAGCGACTTGCTATAATCCGTATAAAGCGAAATTCTTCTACATCAGTCTATTTTGCGCCCATACTCCGATGTAAGACAAAAATTAACACCAAAGACATATTGTTCGAGCAGCTAGAAACAGCATATGATCGCTGCCCTGGCCATGACATTAAAATTCTGCTATGATTTTAATGCAAAATTCTGAAGGGAACATATTATTGGCCCCAACGTCTGAAAATTCAGCCTCCATGAAGAAACATCAGGCCACGGCATGGGGTTGATTGACTTCGCGGCAGCAAAAAACATGGTAGTACGCACCACCAGATTCAAGCATCTCGATATACACAAGGCCACCTGGATTTCTACCTAACAACGAGAAATCAAATCGATCATGCTGTGATAGACGGAAGGCATTCATCCAGTGTTTTAGACGTTCGATCGATTCGAGGAGCGAATATCGATTCTGATCATTGTAGCAGGCAAGGTTCGCACTCGTCTTAAGGAAGTAGCTTCAAACACATCAGGTAGCAGAAGCCTACTCCGCTCAACTTACCCATATGCTTGACGAAATCAGTGCTTGTCCCGATAATAATATAGAAACGCAACGTATAGAGCAATACTGCAGATATTAGCAACACGTAATGTGATGGAGAATTATCTGGAGAAAAGGAGGGAGAAGAAACGTATTTTTAGAAAGAAGAAAGAACAAGAAAATCGTGAGCGGGAGCAAATCGAGATGCACAGGAGTCAGAACGAAGTCCGTAAATTTTACCAACGAGTAAAACACCAACCGAAGGGTTTGGTACATTGGACAGCGTGGATCTGGAAGCAGCATTTTGAAAAGTTTCTGGTATGAAATAGTAGCGGTGAAGGAGATATCCCAGAACCAATAAGAGATGACGGTATAGAGTGTATATCACCTAGCCAAGATGAGGTAAGAATAACAATTAATCTGCTGAAGAACAATAAACCATCGGCTTATGGGTTACAAGCCGAACTATTCAAGTGTGGTTAGATGCTGGTTAGGAGCATGTACCAGCTGATTAGTGCAAATTGACTAGAGCAATGCATACCCAATTATTGGAACCTCAGCATCCTTTGTCCCGTGACCAAAAAAGAAGGCAAGACGATATGTGCCAACTATAGAGGAATAAGTCTTCTTCCCATCGGATATACAGTGCTATCCAACGTGCTGTGTGAACGACTGAAGTCTATGGTCAATGACATTATTGGACCATATCAATGCGGCTTCAGACCTTGAAGATCCAGCAATCACCAGATGTTTACACTGCGCCAAAAGATTCTCGAAAAAACATCGGCACATTCCACCTATTAGTCGACTAAAAATCCGCGCTAACAGCCCAATCTGATCAGTGGTGTTTAACGCCATGTCTGCGTATGTCATTCCTGCATAGTTTTGATTGGCACAAGGCACGATGACAGTTTGTCGTGTGATCTTTTTTAAATTCTAGCAGTATATGTTCATACGATGAACAGTAGTGACACTCTGTACACCCAACAACACATATTCGCGTACGTCAATGACATCGACATAATAGGTCGAACATTGCGAGCGGTAAAAGCTACCTGTGAACATATTGAGAAGGAGTCTGGCAAAGTTGGGTATCAGCGCGAAAGACGTCCAGTAAACTCGGACTAATTGTGGAACTGGAGAACTACAGATTTAATATAGTCAAAAATGTATATACCTTGGTACAATTTTAATCCTTCTTAATAGGATTGTGTTTTTTTTAACTAATGTGAGTTTTTCTTCCTTTAGCGAAACTCGCGCAACAAAATAAAACGTTAATTAAAGTTTTATGCTAGAATAGAACTGAATCTTTATTTGTGAATATAAGTGCAATATACATAATTGTTCACTTTAATTTTAGATACATCGTATGATTATTGTAATATGATTATTCTACTGGTCTTTTGATTCGATCGTATGATTATTGTAATATGATTATTCTACTGGTCTTTTGATTCGTTCGTATGATTTGAAATACGATCGATTGTGTGATTTGCAAGAAGGATGTGGCTTTTTTTAATGACAGATGGTACGATAATTGTAATATTAATATATTGCCAAGTCATTGGAAAGGCATTTTGGTTTGGGTTATAACACCTCCGGACGAAGACTCTTTCCCGTGTTCCGAAGAACCTGAGGGGAAGGGCATAGTTACTTTTACTGTGCTTGATCTATATTTTGCATACAGATACAATGCTATAATAAGTATAATTACAGCTGTCAAGACTATTACTGTGTAATTAATTACTTTCTGTTCAAATTTTATTTCTGATATGAATACGGTATTTTTAATACTGTATTTCCTCTAAAGAATCATATGAATCATTTATCATATGCATATCTCTGTAGGGATTTGGAATTATTAACATGTTTTGAAACATTACTTTATTGTAAAAATTGTCCAATTTTACTTTGCAATTTTCTATGATCAGCATGTGATTTCTAGATAATTTTAATGGGTATTTGTTACATTTATGATTAACAATTTGAGTAGTATTTATAGCAATTATAATATTTAAGCCAATCTCGACAACTTCTGGTTTAGTATTTTGTATATAATGGCATTTCATGAGCTTATAATTAAACAGATTGGATATACAAACATCCTCAACTTCCCTTAGATTTGGTGTTTCATTAACATCATAATAAATTTTATTATCTTTTGTGATATACAATTTTTCTGCAATATTAATTTGCATTTTTTCTTCATTAGGTATTGGTTGGATATATACTTCTTGGAATATTTTAGGATTATATTGGGGTACTTTTAAGACAAATACTATATTATTTTTGTAAAAGGCTAAATTCATCTTTAATTTTGTCTATGGTTATATTATATATTCTAATTTCTTCATCACTCAGGATATCTCGAGTGAGAATATTTAATTTGGAAGCCAAGATTAGGTCTCTTACTTTATCTAATAATTTGCCCATATGATCAATTTGGTATTTAAGACGGTAAACTTTATCAGCTTTTGCTGTGTTATCTTTAATTGATTTAACGTTTGACATGCTCTTAATCAACAGTTTTGTTTGGTCATTATATAATTTTAAGTTAGCTAATTGATTGTCAAATTGTGTATTTATGTGTATTTGATTATTAGTTTGCGTTATTATATTATGTTCATTCTTCTCCAATTTTTGCAGTTGTCCTGCAATCTCTTCTCTATCATTATTATCCATTGTACCATATAGATATTTTAATTCTGTACCAAAAAGATTAATTAAACTTCTTCTACTTCTAGCTCGATGGGGAATAATACTTTTAAGTCGTAAATTTATGTGCTCGATTTCATGCGATAAAAATAAATCATTAACACACTAATCTTCCTCTCCCAATTTATTAAAAAAAAATCATATATAATCGACTACCTCGAGCTTCTGCGCTACCACTGGGGATATCATCAAGAAAATCGCCAGCAAGGACTTCCAGAGACCTGGAAAGATATTTCCTTTTAATGAACTGGTCTTTATGAAGTATTGTATTGCGGTTATCTAATTTATATTTCTTGTCAGTAATTTTCCGTGTAGTCAATTGTTTTATTTTAGTCTCTGTCTTATGAGGGATTGCTGTTCTTCCAAATTTAGGATTAATATCTTCATCCTTTCTTTATTTCTGTATTTTAACATCTTTTCTTTTGCTGTTTCAATTTCATTATAAACTTTTTCCATTTGAATATCAGAGTTATACAAATTAAGGTCAATGGGTTTCTGTTTCGTAGAAAGATGTAAACTATTGTTGTATGCCTGTAATGCCTGCAAATGTAAATCATAGTTGTATGCTACATCATTATTTTCCTCCCTAATTTTTAATATTCTAATATTCTCATTTAAACTGCTATGAAAACGTTCAATGTCCGCTTTTATAGCCTGTAATGGTGTTTTGTCACATAATTCTTCCATAGCTGCATATTTTGTAAATTTGTCAATCATGGTCAAATAAAATATTTGGTTATTAAGATACCAAATATCCAAGTGGCAATGAACATAAGGTCCATGTGGTGTTTCCGTTTTCTCGAATGGTAATTTGACAGGGTTTCTTTCTATTTTGAAATTACATATAACGCAGTTATTTATAATTTTAACAATTTCCTTTTTCATATTCGGATAATAGTATTTTCTGTTTAATTCAATATATGTTTTATCTATTTTATCTATATCCTGGATGATTGTTTTCAAATCGGTGGGGTGTATTTATGATTTCTAGGAGTTCTTCGTATCTAACATCTTGCTGAAATTTAGTTGTTAATATGATTTCAAATTGTTTTGTATTTAAAGGATTATCTTTTGTGGTTTTATATTTTTCCTGTAATTTCAATAAAATTTCCGTATCCTCACAATACAATGCTAAAAGATTATTTTCCATGGCTTCATTCAATATTCGTGATATTAATTCATCGTCGAATGTTTCATAAGCGTATATTTTCCTATTTCTATCAAATATCCGTTCATGTGTCGTCTTATTGTCCTTGGAATTGTCAATTTTTATTGGTTCTTGTTGAGCTGAAGAGGTTTCTCTGATATCTTAAAGAAATTATTGTCATCTTCGTCAGCACTGTGTATTGTAGAAGTAGGTGAAGGTGGTCTTTTCTTTAAATGTTCATCTAAATGTTTCCTAAGCAGATTCTTCCTACTAAACATTTTATTACATATCTCACATTTATGTTTTCTTTTAGCTGTGATTGCATTAACTTCTCTAATTCTTGAGAGAGCATCAGCTACTTTATTATCCTTTCCTTCTGCATGTTTGATGTCAAATTCGTATTCATTTAACCTTATTTTCCAACGGATTTGTTTGGAATTAGGGTCCTTAAGATTTGCCAGCCATATAAGGGGTTTATGTTCGGTTCTTAGCTCGAATTTCCTACCGTAAATATAATGTCTGAATTGCTTAACTGCCCAAACAATTGCAAGTAATTCTTTTTCAACCGTGGAATAATTAATCGAATGACATCAGAATCTGTTGTAACTTCTTAAATTCTTGTACATAGTCAGTATCTTTAGTATTAATTATTGCATCGTTTTTAAGTCTCATGGTCAAGGGTTTTGCAATTTTTGCATAACTTGGATAAACTTTCTGCAGTAACACGTTAATCCCAGAAAACTTTGTATTTCCTTAACATTTTTGGTATGGGGAACTCCTTAATACATATTATTTTATTCGGGTTTGGTTTTATCCCATTATTAGTCACTACATGTCCTAAAAATTCAGTCTCTTTTTTTCAAAAAGTCTGATTTATTTAAGGATACTTTTAGATTTGCAACTTCAAATGTTTCCAACATTTTTCCCAAGTTTTCCATATGCTCCTGTAATGAAGTCGAAAATGCTAAAATATCATCCATGTATACCACACATATCCTGTTTATATGCTCTCTGAGCACGTTGTTCATCATTCGCTGAAAAGTTACCGGAGCATTCTTCAGACCGAATGGCATTCTTATAAATTCATAATGTCCATTTGTTGTAGAGAATGCTGTTTTTTCCCTATCAATCTACCTCAATCTGATAAAATCCCTTTGTTAAGTCCAATGTTGTGAAATAGTTAGCTCGACCTAGTTTATCTAGTATGTCGTCAATTACTGGTATTGGATATCTATCATCTTCAGTGATAGCATTCAATTTCCTATAGTCTATAACAATTCTCCATTCCTTGTTTCCTACTTTATCTTCCTTCTTGGGTACTACCCAGATAGGAGAATTATTTGGAGATTAACTATGCTTTATTATAGCTTGTTCTAGCATTTCATTCATTTGTCGATCTACCTCTTCAGTATGTATTGCTGGATACCTATATGATTTCGTATATACAGGGCCATTGTCTCCTGTTTCTATCTTGTGCTTTATCTCATTGGTAAAGGTCAGATCTTCTCCCGGATGGTAAAAGGCATTTTCATATTTAGTTATTAATCTTTGGATCTCTGATATTTCTTCTGTATTTAGATGGTCTGTCCTTAGCTGCTCAGTAATTCCTAGTATGTTAATATTAATATGGAGTTCTGGCAATGGTTGTGGTAAAAATTCGTCATCTTCAGAATCTCCTTCAAAATATATCCTGAACTTTTGACCGTTAATACTTACTTCTTTTTTTTCTATAATCAATTACAAACAATTTTCTTGTAATGTTTGGTTGCCTAATATTCCATCGAAGAATTTATGAAAGGTATACACCCTAAATATTGTACCTGAATTAAGGGGAATCTTAATAGAATTTTTTGGAAAATGGGCATTGCGGTCAACCGTAATGACACCTGCTGCAGTTTTAATGTATATTGGAGTGTGAGAATTTTTTATATATTGTGGGGGACAATGATCTTTACATATTAGATTTTCTGTGGAACCCGTGTCAATTAATAATCTTGTTTTCCTTCATCTTCCTTTGAGTATGATATACTCATACATTGGATATACATTGTCTTGATACAAATCATCTTGATACATTTCGCTTATATCTATTTTATTGTTAATACTTTCTAAATTCTTACATGATTTCTGCTCCTGGTGGTGTGTCTTTTTGATTGTTGAGATGCATCAACATCCATTGATTCATGCTTTTGTTGATATGATGTTGGAGGCTGTTGTCTCATTTGTGGTTGCTGAGGCTTGTAGTAAGGTTGTTGCGATCCTTGTTGCTGGAAATTTGGTTGTACAATTCTCGGCTGCCAATGTTGTTGTTGGTAATGTGGCTGCATTATCCTTGGTTGCCAATGTTGCTGTTGATGGTAATGTGGCTGCATTATTTTTGGTTGCCAATGTTGTTGTTGGTGGTAATGTGGCTGCATTATTTTTGGTTGCCCATTCTGTTGTTGCTGTTGGGTTTGTCCTTGATTGTGGTTTGTCCTGCTTCTTTTCGTTGTTCAGGAATCCCGCAGAGCTCAATTCATGCAAAGCTTCCTCCTTACTTTCTGGTTTTAATGCGCATAATACAGTCCTCATATGGATTGGAAGACGTGTTATAAAAGTCTTCAGACCAGTTTGGATATTCCTATCCACTTCATCCAATCGATTCTCCTGACCACAATTTTGGTTAAGAATTGCTAGTTTGTGTTGGATGTGGTTGTAGAAATCCATAGTATCTCCTTTATACTGCGCTGCTCTCAGTTCCTGATATAATTGGTCCACAGTGGCAAAGCCACCAAAGTCGCTTTTATGTCAGTCCAAAGGGTCAAATGGGGATGAACCTCCATTGCTTTTCTGGCTTTTCCAGTTAGTTTTGATTTTACGATGTTCATACACATTCTTTGAGCTTGTTTGTTGTATAACATGAATGTAGGAATTATGTCATCTACATTTGTTATGAATGTTGTGAGGTCTTCCTTCTTCCCATCAAATTCCCTTAATTTTTCAATATATGTAAGGGGATTGATGTCTAGCGTACGTAATTGTATGTTGTTTTGCGCTGGTTGATTTGTGTTATTAATTTTGTTTCAATTTGTTATAATCTTATTAATGTTCCAAATTTCACTTCGTTGCTATTTTTTGGCTATTTGTAAGTCTTTTAATGTTTTTAAGTTTTCTTCTAATGTTTTACCACTTTCACTTTTTAAGTTTCGTAATTATTTCGTATATTGTAATTATTTGCTTTCTTATATTTTTAACAATTTGTTAACTTTAAGAAATTTATTTCTCTTTTATTAGGATGCGATGTCCACTTTTAACTTTTCCTAATTAAATGTTCTTTGATTTTATTTATATTGTATTTTAATTCTCTATTTTTAACGTAATTTTGTTAACTTGTTTCTTTAATCACTAAGTTTATTGTCCCTTTCCGGAGGACTTATCCTTTTACATAGGATTTCCACTTTATTATTTTGTCCTGTTACGAAGGACTTATCCTTTTACGTATAATTTAGTTTCACGGACTACCAAACGATCTTGGTAAACCTACCGACTGCGCCAATTTTAATCCTTCTTAATAGGACTGTGTTTAAAAAAAAAAATAAAGTGAGTTTTTCTTCCTTTAGCGAAACTCGCGTAACAAAATAAAACGTTAATTAAAGTTTTATGCTAGAATAGAACTGAATCTTTATTTGTGAATATAAGTGCAATATACATAATTGTTTACTTTAATTTTAGATATATCGTATGATTATTGTAATATGATTATTCTACTGGTCTTTTGATTTGATTGTATGATTATTCTACTGGTCTTTTGATTCGATCGTATGATTTGAAATACGATCGATTGTGTGATTTTCAAGAAGGGTGTGGCTTTTTTTTAAATGACAGATGGTACGATAATTGTAATATGAATATATTGCCAAGTCATGGGAAAGGCATTTTGGTTTGGGTTATAACACCTCCGGACGAAGACTCTTTCCGTGTTCCGAAGAGTCTGAGGGGAGGGCATAGTTACTTTTACTGTGCTTGATCTATATTTTGCATACAGATACAATGCTATAATAAGTATAATTACAGCTGTCAAGACTATTAATGTGTTATTAATTACTTTCTGTTCAAATTTTATTTCTGATATGAATACGGTATTTTTAATACTGTATTTCCTCTAAAGAATCATATGAATCATATATCATATGCATGTCTCTGTAGGGATTTGGAATTATTAACATGTTTTGAAACATTACTTTATTGTACCATTTGTCCAATTTTACTTTGCAATTTTCTATGATCAGCATGTGATTTCCAGATAATTTTAATGGGTATTTGTTATAGCAATTATATTTATAGCAATTATAATATTTAAGCCAATCTCGACAACTTCTGGTTTAGTATTTTGTATATAATGACATTTCATGAGCTTGTAATTAAACAGATGGGATATACAATCATCCTCAACTTCCCTTAGATTTGGTGTTTTATTAACATCATAATAAATTTTATTATCTTTTGTGATATACAATTTTTCTGCAATATTAATTTGCATTTTTTCTTTATTTGGTATTGGTTGGATATATACTTCTTGGAATATTTTAGGATTATATTGGGGTACTTTTAAGACAAATACTATATTATTTTTGTAAAAGGCTAAATTCATCTTAATTTCTTTCATTTTGTCTATGGTTATATTATATATTCTAATTTCTTCATCACTCAGGATATCTCGAGTGAGAATATTTAATTTGGAAGCCAAGATTAGGTCTCTTACTTTATCTAATAATTTGCCCATATGATCAATTTGGTATTTAAGACGGTAAACTTTATCAGCTTTTGCTGTGTTATCTTTAATTGATTTAACGTTTGACATGCTCTTAATCAACAGTTTTGTTTGGTCATTATATAATTTTAAGTTAGCTAATTGATTGTCAAATTGTGTATTTATGTGTATTTGATTATTAGTTTGCGTTATTATATTATGTTCATTCTTCTCCAATTTTTGCAGTTGTCCTGCAATCTCTTCTCTATCATTATTATCCATTGTACCATATAGATATTTTAATCCTGTTCCAAAAAGATTAATTAAACTTCTTCTACTTCTAGCTTGATGGGGAATAATACTTTTAAGTCGTTAAGTTATGTGCTCGATTTCATGCGATAAAAATAAATCATTAATACGCTAAACTTCCTCTCCCAATTCATTTAAAAAATTCATATATTTTGTGGTGTTAAATATGTGAAGAATTTTAATATAGTCATCTATTAACATTTTGTCATTAAGTTGCATATCCGTTGCCTTCATTCAAATCGACTACCTCGAGCTTCTGCGCTACCACTGGGGATATCATCAAGAAAATCGCCAGCAAGGACTTCCAGAGACCTGGAAAGACATTTCCTTTTAATGAACTGGTCTTTATGAAGTATTGTATTGCGGTTATCTAATTTATATTTCTTGTCATTAATTTTCCGTCTAGTCAATTGTTTTATTTTAGTCTCTGTCTTATGAGGGATTGCTGTTCTTCCAAATTTAGGATTAATATCTTCATCCTTTCTTTATTTCTGTATTTTAACATCTTTTCTTTTGCTGTTTCAATTTCATTATAAACTTTTTCCACTTGAATATCTGAGTTATACAAATTAAGGTCAATGGGTTTCTGTTTCGTAGAAAGATGTAAGCTATTGTTGTATGCCTGCAAAGGTAAATCATAGTTGTATGCTACATCATTATTTTCCTCCCTAATCTTTATATATTCTCATTTAAACTGCTATGAAAACGTTCAATGTCCGAATTACCAATATGTCTATGAGGTGTTGTAAAGTGATACTGAATATCATTATCTTCAAGGTGTCCCGTAAATACTGGATTAGAAAACGTTGGGTCATTATAAATAGTAATCTTTTGGGGTTTCTTCATGATGAAAAACAATTTATTTACAGCTTTTATAGCCTGTAATGGTGTTTTGTCAGATAATTCTTCCATAGCTGCATATTTTGTAAATTTGTCAATCATGGCCAAATAAAATATTTGGTTATTAAGATACCAAATATCCAAGTGGTAATGAACATAAGGTCCATGTGGTGTTTCCGTTTTCTCGAATGGTAATTTGACAGGGTTTCTTTCTATTTTGAAATTACATATAACGCAGTTATTTATAATTTTAACAATTTCCTTTTTCATATTCGGATAATAGTATTTTCTGTTTAATTCGATATATGTTTTATCTATTCCTGGATGATTGTTTTCAAATCGGTGGTGTCTATTTATGATTTCTAGGAGTTCTTCGTATCTAACATCTTCCAGAAATATAGTTGTTAATATGATTTCAAATTGTTTTGTATTTAAAGGATTATCTTTTGTGGTTTTATATTTTTCCTGTAATTTCAATAAAATTTCCGTATCCTCACAATACAATGCTGAAAGATTATTTTCCATGGCTTCATTCAATATTCGTGATATTAATTCATCGTCGAATGTTTCATAAGCGTATATTTTCCTATTTCTATCAAATATCCGTTCATGTGTCGTCTTATTGTCCTTGGAATTGTCAATTTTTATTGGTTCTTGTAGAGCTGAAGAGGTTTCTCTGATATCTTAAAGAAATTATTGTCATCTTCGTCAGCACTGTGTATTGTAGAAGTAGGTGAAGGTGGTCTTTTCTTTAAATGTTCATCTAAATGTTTCCTAAGCAGATTCTTCCTACTAAACATTTTATTACATATCTCACATTTATGTTTTCTTTTAACTGTGATTGCGTTAACTTCTCTAATTCTTGAGAGAGCATCAGCTACTTTATTATCCTTTCCTTCTACATGTTTGATGTCAAATTCGTATTCATTTAACCTTATTTTCCAACGGATTAGTTTGGAATTAGGGTCCTTAAGATTTGCCAGCCATATAAGGGGTTTATGTTCGGTTCTTAGCTCGAATTTCCTACCGTAAATATAATGTCTGAATTGCTTAACTGCAAAAACAATTGCAAGTAACTCTTTTTTAACCGTGGAATAATTAATCTCATGACGGTTTAAAGTGCGTGAAGCAAATGCTATTGGTCCATTGGTTTGTGACAGGACGGCTCCTAATGCAAAATTACTAGCATCGGTAGTTAGAGTAAAATTATTTTCAAATGCCGGGTATTGAAGAACCATATCGGACATCAGAATCTGTTGTAACTTCTTAAATGCTTGTACATAGTCAGTATCTTTAGTATTAATTATTGCATCTTTTTTAAGTCTCATGGTCAAGGGTTTTGCAATTTTTGCATAACTTGGATAAACTTTCTGCAGTAACACGTTAATCCCAGAAAACTTTGTATTTCCTTAACATTTTTGGTATGGGGAACTCCTTAATACATATTATTTTATTCGGGTTTGGTTTTATCCCATTATTAGTCACTACATGTCCTAAAAATTCAGTCTCTTTTTTTCAAAAAGTCTGATTTATTTAAGGAGTTTAAGTTTCCAAAACATTTCCCAAGTTTTCCATATGCTCCTGTAATGAAGTCGAAAATGCTAAAATATCATCCATGTATACCACACATATCCTGTTTATATGCTCTCTGAGCACGTTGTTCATCATTCGCTGAAAAGTATCTATCTTTTGGATCTACCTCAATCTGATAAAATCCCTTTGTTATGTCCAATGTTGTGAAATAGTTAGCTCGACCTAATTTATCTAGTATGTCGGCAATTACTGGTATTGGATATCTATCATCTTCAGTGATAGCATT